>NC_058413.1:45390580-45426465 GCF_002201575.2 Neomonachus schauinslandi
AAGAAAGAAAGAAAGAAAGAAAGAAAGAAAGAAAGAAAGAAAGAAAGAGAAAGAAAGAAAGAAAGAAAGAAAGAAAGAAAGAAAAGAAAGAAAGAAAGACAGAAAGAAAGAAAGAAAGAAAGAAAGAAAAAATTCGCTCATAGATACAGAGAAGAGATTGGTGGTTTCCAGAGGCAGGGGGTCAGGGATGGGTAAATGGGTGAAGGGGGTCAAAAGGTATGAACTTCCAGTTATAAAATAAATAAGTCATGGGAATATAATGTATAGCATGGTGACCACAGTAAATAATACTCTATTGCATATTTAGAAGTTGCTAAGAGAGTAAATCTTAAAAGTTCTCAACACAAGAAAAAAAGTTTTTGTAACTGTGTAAGGTGAAGGATGTTAACTAAACTTACTGTGGTGATCATTTCACAATGTATACAAATATTAAATCATTATGTCATACACCTCAAAAATTAAATTAAATTAAAATATTTTGCAAAATATAAGAGAAATTGTATAGTATCCCATTCTTAGAAAAAAGAACTGAAAGTTAATAAGAAATATGTAAGTAGTTAGGAAAAATACCAGAATAAAAACTGTAGATGAAAATAATAAAGATATGAACATAAATTAATGAAATACATATATTTTATATGACTTATAATTCATTATGATATATATAATTCATATATATATATATATACAATATGTAGAAATAAAGCCAAAGCTTGGTTCTTTGAAAATGTTAATCAAATCGACAAACTTTTAGCATGATTGAGAGAGAGAGAGAGAGGTGCCACAACCACAAATAAACAATATTAGGAATGGAAAAGGAGACGTGATTATAGTCGATACAGAGATTAAAAAGGGAAGGTGATGGGTATTAAGGAGGGCACGTACTGCATGGAGCACTGGGTGTTATACGCAAACAATGCATCGTGGATCACCACATCAAAAACTAATGATGTATTGTATGGTGACTAACATAACATAATAAAATTAAAAAATTAAATTAAAAAAAGGGAAGAGTATATCATTAACAAGTTCATTAAAAAATTTGAAAACTTGGATAAAGAGAACAAATTTATAGAAAAATATAGCTTATGAAAACTGACACAGGAAGAAATTAAAAACTGAAATTGTTCCATAACCATTAAAGAAGTTGAATCAGTAGTTTAATATATTCTCACAAGTAAAAAACTAGGATGATGGTTCACCATCAAGCACTGCTAAACTTTCAAGGGACCAAAATATTCCAAACTTATGCAAATTATTTGAACATAGAGTTCAGAATAGATACTAAATGGCCAAAAGCACGGTGTCTTGGATCTTTTCTAGGGCCAAACATCCAGGCAGATCCCTGGGTTTACAGCACAAATATATATATATGAGAGAGAGTGTGAGGTGGGGGGAGTGGGAGGGGCAGAGAGAGAGGGAAAGAGAAATTCTTAAGCAGGCTCCACACCCAGTGCAGAGTCCCAAGCAGGGCTCAGTCTCACGACCCTGAGCTCATGACCTAGCCAAAATCAAGAGTCAGCCACTTAACCAACTGAACCACCCAGGCACCCCCAGCACAATTATTGATGATCTTAATAATAGTCCTGAGTCATGAAGAAAAGTCTAAATTGTAGACTATGTACTGTGTTCAGTAAAACAACAGGAACATAACATATTTAAAATTTCTTTGGAAAATGTAAAACTTGTTAAATTTCTAATATTGAAAGAGACAACTCCTCAGTTACCTGGAATTGACATAGGGAAACATCTAGAAGCTGAGCCTGTCTATTCTTTGAAATTAAATTCTTCAATATAAATAACAGCTCTCTCCACCATAGAAGTAGGAAAAGGAGGGAAGAATGCCACTATCACTGTGCCAAGGCCCTTCCTAGTGTCCAGAGCAGGCAGTTGGGGGAAAGAGATCTCTCCTCTCCATCTTGGCCTTGGCTGTAGGTGACTCCACTGGATTGAGCTCTCTGGAATGTAGCCCAGAGAAGAGTCTTCCAGACAAGACTGTTGGACACCCATTTGGACATATCTGCAAGTCACCAACTCCTTGTCTGGATGTCCAAGCTTTACTCACTTGGGGTTTCTTATTGGCATTTTGGACTCTCTGTCTTGGAATATTCACAATCGTCATTCTCTTTAAAATATTGTCTGTTATTATATTGCCTTTGAACAGCTTTTTCATCCTCTAGGCTGACTGACCTTTTATCACCTGCTCCAAAGGCTGGATCGTTGCCTTTATTCTGTCTCACCCAGATTACCCAAACCCTCATGACAGCCTTGCCTCTTTTAACTGCTCTTGCTTGCCCTCATCTTAAGGTCTAACTGAGCATAGAATCTCTCCCTGTGAATGATTCTCCCTCTTCTCCCTATGTAACTAAGCAAAATCTAGGACAATAAGATGTCCAGCTGACTGGCTCCACTTGTTGGCCCTGGGATCACCAAGGAATCAGTCAAGCTCCTCCTTATCTGGGTATCCTTATTTGATAGCTTAATAAAGGAGAAATTTGCATTAGAGATTTCTCAGTACCTCAGACAAGAGACTTTATTCTATTTCTATGACATCTTTTTATTGTCCTCGTCTACCAGCTTTCATGCCCTCTCTTAAATTTTCTTTCTTAGCCAAGAAGAATCTAGTATCTATCTGTGCCCTAAGAAAATGCTAATGGCTGTTCCATAGAGCATGTGGGATGAAGGAAGCAAAGAAAGTTATATACACAGTATGAATAGACTTCACAAACTGCATAGTTACCAGGTTTCAAAAATTCTCTGCTCCTTGGACTAGGTTCATCTGTAGCTACTATAATCAACTAAGGAATGATGGCAGTGCCTTTCATATGTATTTTCAAAATTCTTTACCTATAGTTATCCTATTTACTGTACACAGCAATCAAGTGCTATTGGCAAGCCAGATAATATTCTAGAAGTGTTATGAGATTAAAAATATTTATGTTGGTCAAAAAAGTAAATTAATCCTTATGCTTTATTATCTCATTACTATAACCATTATTTTAACAACAAAGTTAGCAAGATATTAATATAAGTACTTTGTAGGGGCGCCTGGGTGGCTCAGTCATTAAGCATCTGCCTTCAGCTCAGGTCATGATCTCAGGGTCCTGGGATAGAGCCCCACATCGGGCTCCCCGCTCAGCGGGAAGCCTGCTTCTCCCTCTCCCACTCCCCCTGCTTGTGTTCCCTCTCTCGCTGTGCCTCTCTCTGTCATATAAATAAATAAAATCTTTATAAAGAGCTCTATACAAAACATATAATTGTATTATATGTGTAGATATATATGTTACATAAATATACTACCATGCAGTTTATATGGTGCTTTATTTTTAAAACGTTTTTTTATTATTATAGTCCTACTAAACTTTTTATTTGAATGACACTCAGGAATCTATGTTGTAAGCAAAGAAAACTGACTCAGGCTGACTTACAGAGAAAAGGAATTTATTGGAAGGTCATTGGATGTCTCAAAGAATAATAAGAAGTCTAAAGATGCAGATTCAGAAAACAAGCAGAAACTGAGAATAGACAGCAGGAACTATAGCCAAAGCCAACTGGTAAGAAATAGTATATTTAGGACTGACCCCACTGCCATGGCTAGGTGGTTTTGCTACTAAATACTGGGCACCATTGCTTGGGTCTTGGTGACATTCACCAAGATTCAAAGTCCTTACTGAGAGCATACAGTTGGCTAAACCTGGATTATATGACCATGCTTTAGCTTCAAGAGGACAGAGACAGATCATATATGCCTCCTTTCAGCTTCCTTAGGCTCAAGAATTACATAAGATGTGGTCCCTTATATAGCAAGGGGTTTTAGAACCTGAGTTCAAAAGTCCTCTACAACAAGTAATCTAATATCTAGGGTATTGTGCTCCATGTTCCAGAGAGTTTATCAGAAATGGGGATCTAAAACAAAAACAGAAACACCTCTTTATTATGGGCAATTTCAGACATGCAAAAATAGAAAGGTATAATAAATTGCCTTGCATCCATCACCCAGTTTCAATATTGTGAATGCACAGATGATTTTGGTTTAATCTCTACCCTTACCCAATCCGCCTCCAACTTCAGTTATTTTGAAGCAAATCCCAGACATCATATCATCAAAAAATATTTCAATATGCATCTAAAATAGATAAGAATTTTTTAAAGAATATGACCACAATACTATTTTCAGTCCTAAAAGTGTTGAAAAGAACTCCCTAATACCATCAAATATTATCGGTGTTCAAATTTCCCTAATTGTCTCATCATTTTTTTGTTTTGTTTTTCAATTTGTTTGCTTGAATCAAAATCCAATTCGTTAGTATGTCTTTCAAGTGTCTATTAATCTATTGAATTTCTCTCTCCTTTTTTCCCCTTGTAATTTATTTTTAAAGAGATCAGGTCATTTTTCCTGTAGAGACTCCCATAGCCCAGATTTCCCAATTGAGTTTCCCTGATGACATTTAACATGTCCTTCTGTCCTATATATTTCTTCTAAATTAGTAGTTAGTAGTTAGATCTGGAAATGTAGGTTCAATTTTGTAGCAATAATATTTCATAGGCAGTATTTGTATGCTTCCATCATGAGGTACATCATGTCTAGTTGTCTCCCCATTTGTGATGGTAGCACTCATTGCTGAATATTGCCTAGATCCAATAATTCATTAGGGGTTGCAAAATTATGGCATTTTATTTATATTTTTTTCTTCCTCATTTATTAACTGGAATAATTTTTTTTCTTTTTTTATATATGTATTTTTTATTTGAGTATAGTTGACACATAAGGCTACATTGGTCTCAGGTATACAACACAGTGATTCAACAAGTTTATACATTATGCTGTGTTTACCACAGCATAGCTACCATCTGTCCCAATACATCACTATTACAATATCATTGACTATATTCCTTATGCTGTGCCTTTTATTCCTATGACTTATACAAAGAGACATTTACAATCAGCCATTTTTTGGTTGCCTAGAAGTACAATAAAATTCATTTGGAAAAATCAGAATAAACAACTTTATAACAGCTTTCAAAAAGATGAACTGATTCTCTACCATCTTCCAAAGGGGACCAATTAGTCCTTTTAGTATTATGAACTTATGGATTTAAATATATTAGATGTATTTCAATTTATTACATTTATTATCCTTACTGATGTGCATATTTTTCACCTTTGGCCATTAGGAACCTATGATTCCTTAGTGGCTTCCCTGCCATCAGAATGTTCCGGGTTCCTCTATACATTTCCTATTCCAGACTTATAATCAGCCATTGCACTAAGGAGCCCAGTTTTATTTTAGTGAGAAATGCTATTTAAAATCACAGTCTAGGCACTAGGGGTGTTCATTGCCACTGGGTTGGTCCATGTTTCTAGGTCTTTTAAGTAGTCAGAGCTAGAAATTATTATTATTATTATTATTATTATAAAATACTCCAGGCATTCATGATGATCTTTCTAATTCAAATGTAGAATTAGAGAGTTTTTACTTCACCTTAACAATCTTACATCTTTATTTCCCTTCTCCCATGTCAAAAATTCTGATTCTTAATGACACCAACACAATTACTTATTTATTTTATTCCCCAGTGTGCACACAACTGTCTCAGAATACTAATAATAACACTATCACCAACAATATGATTGCTAGAAACAGTTTAATTTTTTTTGCCTTTTTTTTTTTTAAGATTTTATTTACTTATTTTTGAGAGAGAGAGAATGAGAGAGAGCACATGAGAGGGGGGAGGGTCAGAGGGAGAAGCAGACTCCCTGCTGAGCAGGGAGCCCGATGCGGGACTCGATCCCGGGACTCCAGGATCATGACCTGAGCTGAAGGCAGTCTCTTAACCAACTGAGCCACCCAGGCGCCCCTTTTTGCCTTTTTTTTTTTTTTGCCGTTTATGTTCCACCAGAGATGTATAGTCAAATTACTGTGATTTAAAGTCATCTAGAATAGTTCCTCCCTGTGTTATTATCCTACCAACCTAATAAACAGATTCATTTCTTTCATTTTCCTTTTGATTTTTAGGAATTGTTTTTTCACATTTAATTTTTTATGATTATAGAAATATTTACGTAATTTCAAAGTCAAATCTACAAAATCAAGTATATTCAGAAAAGTCTATATTCTATCACTGTCCTCTGTTTTCTTACTACCTCTAACATAAACATTTTGTTTTACTTTACACTTTAAAAACATATAAGGAAATATGTACATATATTCACATCTCTCCTTTCTTAAATGGCAGTACACCGTATACACTTTTCAGTACCATGGTTTTTTCAATATATATTTTTTTTCTGAAGATCACTTTATAATAGTATAGAGAGTTTATGCCTTACTGCTTTTTCAGAGCTACATAGTACTCCAATGCATGCATGTTACGTAGTTTATTCTACCAGTTTCCTGGTAGAATATGCCCTCAGGCATAGTGCTATAATTAATAGTTTTGTGCATACATTTTTTCATATTTTTACTGGGTTTTCATTTGAACAGATTCCTGAAAGCATAATTGTGAGGTCAAAGGGCAAATGTATGTATGTGTCATTTTGCTAAGACATCATCAAATATCCCTCTGGAGGGGTAATGTTTGTTCCTCCAGGAGGAATGAAGATTCCTGTTTCCCCACAGTCAGCTAACAAAGTATGTTGTAGACTATTTGGGTTTTTGCCAATCTGACAGATGAGAAATGGCTTTCAGAGTAGTTTTAATTTGCATTTCTCTTATTAAGAGCTAAGTTGAACAGCTTTTCATATGATTAAGGCCATTTGCATTTCTTTTTTCCATGAGCTTTTCATATCTTTGGCCCATTTTCCTATAGGGTTGTTAGTCTTTTCTTTATTTTTAGAATCTCTTTACACATTAGGGATGGTAATACTTTACCTGTCATATACATTGCAAATATTTTCTCCCCGTTTGTTACTTGTCTTTTGATTTTGCTTCTGGTGGTTTTTTCGTTTTGTTTTGTTTTTGTTTGTTGTTCTTTGGTGTCTGTTTTGGGTTTTGTTTTTTGTTTTTGCCATGTAAAACCTTTTCCCTTCCTTTTCTTTTGTTAATGTAAGCAAATATACCTCTCTTCTTCCTTCTTGCTTCCGGAGTTTAGTCATAGAAAAACTTACCCACATCAGGTTATAAAGAAATTCATCTGTTTTCTTCCGATATTTGTGTGATTGAATATTTTTCTCATTTTAAACACTGATTCATTCAGAATTAATGTTGATGTATGGTGTGAGGAATGGACCCATTGTCTTATTTTTCTACATGGCCAACCAGTTATCCTAACACCTTCTATTTAAAATGACAGCTTTTCCTCACTGAGTTGCAATACTACCTTTATCATACGCTAAATTGCTATATGTGTGTGTGTGTGTGTATATATATATATATATAGATATATATATATATATTTGAATCTGTTTCCATTGATTTTTTTGGTGTATTTATGTACTAATATCACACAACTTCAATTATATAGCCTCTGTGTTATGTTTGTAACTCTAAATTTAAAAATATTTTAAGTTATGTTTGTAAGTTGGCTTGCCAACTGTGTATTATGGGGATCTTGGATTCGAAGGAGAAGATCCATAAGAGGGATCCATAAGGGAATGTCATCATTCCCTCTTCTCTCCTGACTAGGCTTTAAAACAGTTGATATCAGGATTTATGGCTGCTTAATTTTCATACTGATGCTTAGAATCTAGTATGTGCTCAATGAACAGGTTTTGAATTTGACGGCTGGACAAGTATAAGAGAATATATTTTATGTAACTTGAAAGGTCAGAGTTATGACCTTCTAAGGTGGGATGAAAGTTGTAATGGATGCAGTTATCAATTCAATATAAGAAACAAATATTAGAGTCATTTTAAAAAACAAGGAAGCAATGCCTAATGGAATAATGAGCTCGCTATATAGGATATGAACATGACCACCTCCTGATATCATTGTAAAGATAGATGGGATTTATGGACCATAAAACTAATCTTATTAGTGATGTGGCAGTAACTATATGTAAACTATTGTCCTACGTGATTTACATTTATTAACCCCCTTAATCCTTGCAGCAACCTTGTGATGCAAATACTATTATCCCCACTTACAGATGGATACACTGAAGCACAGAGCAGTGATGTAACTTGCCCTAGGTCACATGACTGGTAAATGGTAAAGCTGAGATTTGAACTCAGGAAGAATGGTTTCAGAAGCCATTATGCCTTTATAGGTAGGCAGAGTCTAGTGGCCTTCAGTGAGAAATCTGACAAAATTTCTCTCGACCTTCTTGTGGGTTCATTTCTTTATGCGTTCATTCATTCATCCTTCATACACCCACTTGCTATGCAGGGAAACTAGAGGTGAATGACACAGACCCTCCCTTTGAGTGGGTCTCAGTCTAGCTGGAAAGACAACCACCTTACCATTTTCCAAGTACTAGGCTAACAGAACATTATAGAAAATGTCATGAACTTATACAGGATGCTTTGACTCCTTCCTCCATTTTGACTTCAAGGACTTCTGTGTTCTTTGATCCACTAATGGCAACTGTAGTATGTACATAACTCAAAAAGCCTGCTCACTTTGAATTATAATATTCCTAAAGATTTTTTAAAAACAAAAAATGTAAACTATTATTCTTTTTCCAAACCATGAGTAAAGATAATCAACACAAACTAAAGCATCAGATAAAAATGAACATGGTAAAAATTTTAAAAACTAAAAAATTGATTGAAGAAATAAATATTCACATAATTTACATCTGCAAAATTTGATTCAAGTAAACCAAACTTGGTTGGAATAATGATCACAAAAGAAAACTCTGTGATAGAGGCCATCCATAATTGTAACATGTGATGTGGATTTAAAAAAAAGTACTGATAGATGAATCATTATATTAGTAATAAAATCAATGTAAAAAAATATTAATCCCAATGAAAATAATTCTGGTAAAATAAAACTGGAGAGTCAGTATGAAAGGAAATATATTTTAATTACGCTATATAGAAAATTGACCAGGAGGATTAAATTGCTTAAGTGACATTTACTCCAGAAAATACCTTCTGGATGAAAATTCATCACCATGAATATAATCTGGATTAAAGTACTAAGTCAGGCACACTTCGCTCACCATCAAAATGGCAAGGATGAAAGATCTTGTGTGCATTATATTAGCACCCGGGAGGGAGTGACCTCTCTTCCCATGGGAGCTGGGTGAGGCTTCACAGAGGAGGAGGCATTTATGCGGGGGCTCCAGGGAAGGGTGTGCATTTTTCAGGCAGGGAAGGGGAAGGTGAGTGTTGTGGAGAGTTGTGGTGACATGTACAGTGACAGTTGAGAACACCCATGACTCTGGCTGAACTCTTAGGCTGGGAACTAGGGGTCTGTAATGGGACATGGGACTGAACCAGAGGGCTGGAGACGGGTAAGATAGAGCTATCAAATGGAGGAAAAATCGGTCACTGGGCAATCCATAAGGCAGCCCCCTTGTGGGCTCTTTGCTCCTCCTGGCTTGTCCAACATTTTCCTCAGTGACTGAAGTGAAAGGAAAAAAGTGTGCTTATGGTGGATGACCTGGAGCTGAGAGAGGTTTCAAACAAACATTTCCTTAGTTACCAACATCAACCTTCTAGGTCTGGAATGTCTAAGATATGGTCAGTGACATAAACTCTTGGGCAAGAGAAGAGAGTTATTATTTCATGAAGCCGATACATGCCCCACAGCTGGTAGCAGTACTAGCCATAATCTGGAGGGATGGTGACAATATTATTATTAATAATAATAATAATGGGGAGAACTCCCATTTATTATATGCTATTGTCTCATCACTTAGTACATAGTATCTCATTAATTTTTATATGGGCCCCGTGAGGTCTGTGTTGTTATTCCCGTTTTGTAAATTAGGAAGCTGGAGGAAACAGGATAAAATACTTCCTAAATCACTCAGGATTAGAACCAACCTGAGTGGCTTCAAGACCTTATCACTGTGTCATGTTACTTAACCATCTCTGCCCTCAGGGTTTAAAATCATCCATGGCATAAAGTTTAATTTCGGCATTTGGCCAGCATTGCTTTGGCAGATGACCACAGTACCATTCCAGGGCTTGATGACTCAGCCCAAATCTGTCCAAATCCGGAGAGCCAGGGCCTGGGTCAGACAGTCTTTACCTGAGGTCACAGGGGACTTCTACACCGGAGGGGCGACAGAGACAGCTGAGCCAAAAGCCGGAGTCCAGAGAGTCAGAAAGGAGGTAGTTGGAGGAGCTTCCAAATGAGAGGAACCAGAAACAGACAGGAAGTCAGAAATCTGAGTTCAGGAAGCGAGAGACACAGAGGAGGAAGGGAAATCCAAGAAGGGTCTGCAGCAACTGCCTAGAACAGGCATCACCATTATTGGAGACTTTTACAAAATATATCTTTGGTTAAAGGACTACAGACTTCGCTAACATTACCAGTGAAGGAGGTCCAAGCAGGTTAATGTGTGCTTGTCAAGCCCGCTGCGTACTGAAGCAGATGACAGACTATATGGCTCTCCCCGAGGCCTCGGCCTTTGAGGTCGGAGCACTCTCGGCTCACTGCTAGCATCATGGCTGTTCTCACCCAGCCACGAGGAGGACAATCGAAAACACTGGCTCCCACAGTTTCCGGTAAATCAACTCTGCTGCCAGCCCAGTCAGAGAGACTTGAGAAGGAAAAGAAGGTGTGAGCACCGGCATTCCCCCTCAGCTGAAAGGGTCTCAGGAAGCCACCAGATGCAATATCTCATAGAAAAGCTGTGCATAGGGGTGCCTGGGTGGCTCAGTCGTTAAGTGTCTGCCTTCGGCTCAGGTCATGATCCCAGGGTCCTGGGATCGAGCCCCACATTGTGCTCCCTGCTCAGCAGAGAGCCTGCCTCTCCCTCTCCCTCTGCTGCTCCCCCTGCTCTTCTCTCTCTCTCTCTCTCTGTCAAATAAATAAATAAAATCTTTAAAAAAAAAAAAAAGAAAGAAAAGAAAGAAAAAAGCTGTGCATAGATTTTCTTACCTCCCATCCCTGGAGACAGAGAAAATGAAACACCTTAAATTGGATTTTGCTCTAGTTACTTCTAAACATCAAGATTGGTCCAGGCCAGCTGGAGCTAGAGTTCAGAATAACCTGAGAACTTGGAATCACACATCCCTATGTGTGTGCACACGCTTTGGGGTGGGGCAATGAGCCCTGCCACTGTTTTATATCATTTTGTCATGCATTGGAATCTGCTTTGGCATTGTCCTTCAGCCACTGTCATGGGGGAAAGCCTATAGAAGGCTGACAGCGTATGATGGAATAAGTATTCATCTGTGCGGTCTTCTGAGGCCAAGGACTTCAAAAGACACCAAACACCAAACACAGGTTTCAACTTTGCAGGCTTTTATACTTCCTAACGGAATTTTTCCAGTGACTCAAAGCTTTAGCTAACGCGCTGTCCCTTAGCACTGTGTTGGAAGCTAATAATAGCTTGAGTGAATGTTGGAGGTCAAGACCTAGCCTTTTCTGGTCTTTATAAATGAGTTATTAAAGGTCTGACGAAGATGGCATTGAGCTGGGAAACCCACATGTTGGGAGATTTGGGGGTACCACTCACTAAGAAAGGGGCGTTTGGGATAGAGTTGGTTTGAAGGGGAAAATGGGGCATGTTTGATATTAGAAATAACAAAGGAAATGACCAGAAAGCTTGCATTATTCATGCATCTATCCATTCATACAGTAAGCATTTCTTATGCTGCTTGTGTTATGCACTTGGCAGTAGGGCCCAAAGAAATGAAATGCCTGGATCCTGCCTTGAACAGGAAGCCAGCACTGCATCCCTAAAGGGAAAAAGAAGACTTGGAGGTGAGCCGGGGGCTCAGGTGCCCTCTGTGTGCCCACTCAAGGCAAGAGGATGGAGGAGCCCGGTGAGGATGAAAGTCTGAACTAAAGAGAGATTTTGGAATTGAACGTGGGCATTGAGAGTGGGGGGCAGGTGGCAGGGTGGTGCCCACAGTTACAGAGAGGAATCAGCTAGAAAGAGAAAAGCTAGATTGGTGGAAAATCACAGATGTCAGGGGAAGGCAGCTTTTCAGGAGTATGACAGCCAAGCTAAGATGAAAACTAATGATAACAGCTACCATCTTTCGAACATTTCTTTTCGTGCTTAGTGCATGTATTTCATACTAGACACTGTGCTAAGCACTGGGTGTACTGGGATGAGCAGAATAGTCTAGGTTGTACCCTCACAGAGCTTACATTCTAGTGAGTTTCATACTGGTATGTCGTTTATGCCTCCCAAGAACCACGAGAGGCTAGAATTATTATCCTCATTTTACAGATGAGAACACAGAGCTCAGAGAGGTGGAGTCACTTGCCCCTAGGTCCCACAGAGAAAGGGGGGTGGAGCTTGGATTCGAACATGGTTCTGTCTGATACCAATGCCTCTAAATCTGCAACCTGTACTACGAACATGCAAGCAGAGAAAGGGCATATGGCAGCAGCTGGCAGGCAGCCTAGGAGCGGACAGGTGGAGTCAAGGCTGACTCAAGGAGACAGATTTCAAAGGGCTAAGGAGGGAGTGTTGGAAACTGATAGGAGGCAGGGAGGTTAGAGATTATATCTGACCATGAATGGAGGGAGAAGGTGACCTAGTGTCTGCTTGTAGGCAGAGACCAAGTACCAGGACCCTGGCAAAGCACAGATTTGACCTTAAGAGAGTGGTTGAAATGTTCCTTTCCTTCTAGGTGGTCAGCTCTAGCTAGCCCTGCCATGCGGGGGTGGGGGCCACTAGTGTGGCCTCCTGGAACCCATGGGGCCTAAAATGTCCAGGGCCCTGAGGCCCGAGCAGCCTAAGACCAAGGAGGCCTAAACCCCAGGATTTGGGGTCTTCCTTGCATGTGATCTTCATACATGAGGGAAGCTGAGTACCCCCCAGCAGCTCAGAACCAGTTACTCTGCCTTGCCCAGATGCCACGCATCTGAAAACATTGAGAGGAATACTTCTTTGCCCTAGTGCATTCTCATGAGCTCACCAGCCACGGGTAACTCTTCAGTCACAGACCAGCCGCTGAACAGACGCAGTTTAACAGTACATTGTAAAAGTTTTACGGTTAGTAAAGATAAGTGCAAAATTAATCCCTAAAGAACAAAGCAATTTAAAAAGTACATAATGAAGCAATTAGCTAGAAATGGTGGGGAGCAGGAAAGGGAGAGTGCCCATGGATAATTTTACCCTAGAAGGGTCTTCACACTTACGTTTTTTTAATTGTGTTCGATGAGGGAGTCATAGAAGAGTAAGATTCATAAGATGCACAGAAGAGGTAACAATTGATAAAGGGTTTTGAGAATCAAACTGAAGGAAATTTTTACCTTCCTAAAAAGTTGGGGCCAAGGAGGAAAAGAGCTATCAAGACCATTATTGGTATAATTAATGAAATTTTATTATAGACTGTGGATTAGATAATAGTAATGTATCAGAGTTTAATTTCCTGATTTGGGGGAAAAAAGAAAAATAAAAGCCAAAAAAAACCAACTGGGAGCCAGCAATGTATGTTAAAGCTCTGGAGAGTCATTCATTTTCATTCATTCTCTCTCTCTCTTTCTATCTCTCTCTCTATTCTTTTCTTTTTGTGTGTTTTGTTTTTCTTTAGCTGAGTCTCCCTGCTGTTTTGTATCAGATGCTGTAAGGTCGCCTCTTGCTACCATTACATTGTAGTTCTACTTTTCCAGGAAGGGACTACCAGACAAGGCCAAAATCAGTCCCTTAGAGTGACAGGGAGTGAGCAGGGGCTCCCCCCACTTCCCCTCCTTCTCTTTCCCTTCCACCTCCTTTCATTCATCCTCCTCTTCCAGACACTGTTGTGTTTTTTTCTTGACAAGACCTGATATTCATAAATCTGAAATTGCAAAAGGGGAATTCAGAGACATCTGCTCCCACTACAAATGCTCTTTCCTTTGGGGGCACCTGGGTGGCTCAGTCAGTTAAACAGCGGACTCTTGATTACTGCTCAGGTTATGATTGCAGGGTCGTGGAATCAAGTCCCCTGTGGAGCCCCGGGTTGAGCTGCATCAGACTCTGCACCCAGTGGGGAATCTGCTTGAGATTCTCTCTCTCCTTCTCCTTCTGCCCTTCCCCTCCGGCTCGCACACACTCTCTTTCTCAAAAAAAGAAGAAAAAGTTCTTTATTTTGTAAAGGGATGCAAGAAGTAGGATACTGATAAATATAATTTCCCAGTGCTTGTGGGTGACTGTTTACAGAAATTACCTCTACGCACAAGTTTTTCTATCAAGCAAACCTTAGGTCCTGTCTCTCTCTATGTGTGTGCTGTCTGTCTAGTTTTGGAAAGTCCAAGAGACAGGCCCCAGTCCCTATCCTTGCTTGGTGTAACCCCCTGCAGGTGGTGGAGCGATGAATGCGGTATGCCCTACTTTATTCATTATGCCTGCTTCAGGTACTGCTCATCAGGGAGGGTCTTTATGGCTTGTGTAATTTTCACTGCACTGGATTTTAGTTATGTAAAAAAATCATGAAGTAAGGGAGATAAAATATTAGTAATGATTTCAAGACCGTTTTCCTGGCTTTCAGCATTTCTGAAATCAAGTCGTGCCCTATAAATTTGGCATATATAAATAAATAATAAATATATAAATAAATTACAATTTATTATCCCAACCAGAACACTTTTAAGAGTGAAAGGAGGTACTCCTGACAATTACACTAGAACAACAGGCATAAACCAATAGTACCATGGGCAAACCAGGTCATATGGTCACTCAACTTACAATTTCATGTGTATCTTTAATGCAGTTCTTTCTTTTGACCTCATTTGTTAGGTGCCTGTCATATGTGACTTTGGGCATACAATGCTTAAAATTACATATTTAACATTGAGCATACAGTGTTTATTTATTTTTTTTTAAAGATTTTATTTATTTATTTGAGAGAGAGAATGAGAGAGACAGAGAGCACATGAGAGGGGGGAGGGTCAGAGGCAGAAGCAGGCTCCCTGCCAAGCAGGGAGCCCGATGCGGGAACTCGATCCTGGGACTCCAGGATCATGACCTGAGCTGAAGGCAGTCGCTTAACCAACTGAGCCACCCAGGCGCCCGAGCATACAGTGTTTAAAAAGTAAACGCAGCCTCTTCCCTCTTGGAGCTAATGGCATAATGGCACAGACAGCTGATAAAAGAGAACAAAGAATAAATACATAGTTACAAATCTCAGGGCGCTTGGGTGGCTCAGTCGGTTAAGCATCTGCCTTCGGCTCAGGTCACGATCCCAGGGACCTGGGATGGAGCCCCGCTTCGGGCTCCCTACTCAGCGGGGAGCCTCCTTCTCCCTCTCCCTCTGTCACTCCCCCTGCTTGTGTGCTCTCTCTCTGTCAAATAAATAAATAAAATCTTTTCAAAATGTCAGTAAGTGCTGTATTAGTCAACTAGGGCTGCCATAACAAAATACATAGATGAGGTGGCTTAAACAACGGAAATTTGTTTTTTCACAGTTCTGGAAGCTAGAAGTCTGAAATCAGGGTGCCTGCATGGTCGGGTGCTAGTAAGACCTCTCCTCCTGGCTTGTATACAATCACCTTCTCACTGTGTCCTTACGTGGTAGAGAGCAAGCTCTAGTGTCTTTGTCTTCATATAAGGACGCTAGTTCTGTCTGATCAGGGCTCCACCCTCATGGCCTCATTTAACTTAATCACCTCCTTAAAGGCTCTATTCCAGTAGAGTCACATGGGGGATTTGAGGCTTCAACGTAGGAATTTGGTAGAGGGGGGGGGACATAATCAGTACCTAGCAAGTGCTACAGCAGAAAACACAGAGTGTAAGTTCCAGAAAGTCAGGGATTTTGTATGTTTTGCTCAGTGACAAAATTCTCCTCTTGTACAACGGTGCCTGGCACATAGGAAGTGCTCAGTAAGTGATTGTTGAATTGAATTAAAGCGGAGAAGGGACATGATCTGACTTATAGTTTTAGAAGGTGGATTACAGAGCAGCAGGGGTTGAAGCAAAGAGACTTTTTAGGAGGCTGTTGATAGAGTTGTCCACATGTAGATAATGGCGCCTCGGACCAAGCTGTTGACCCTGCAGACTGAGAGATGTGATTAAACGGAAGCTATACTTAGGAGGTAGAACTGACTGCATTTGTTGATGTATTATTGGATGTGGAGGGGGAGGAAGAGGATGTAATTATGGATGAATTACATAATTGTTGATGTAGGTTTTAGGCTTGGGCTATTAGGTGGACGACAGGAAGACTTAGGGGACAGATGGGGAGGCAGGGAAGGAAATCGAGAACATGGGTTTGCACAAGGCAAGCCTGCGATGCCTGAGAGATACACAAGTGGAGGTGACATGTAGGCAGTTGGATATATAAATCTTGAGCTCAGAGGAATGTAGCTCATGTAATTCTCACAACTATTTTTGCAATATGTCATTTTTGTCTCCATTTCACAGACAAGGAAATTGAATGTTAGAAGGTGGAATGAATTGCCTAAAGTCACCAGTCCAGCAAATGAGAAATGTAGGCTTTGACACCAACACTGCTTAACCCCAGAGCCTGTGCTCTGAGCCACAGGGACCTCCTGTCTTTCAGGAGGCCCAGGGCTTGGACACATTTCCTACTCGGCTTCTAAATTATCACCTGACCTTGAGCCTCACTTTGCTCGCCTGGGAAATGATGGGAGGTAATCTGTTGGATCTCCTTCAGTTCTCCACTGCAATGCTGATCTCCTTTATAAATCCCATTTTTAATGTGAGTTTGCTATAGGTACCTTTCAGAGATCATACCCAAGCTGACAATTCATTTTGATGTGTATGAATAGGGCAAATCTCTTTAAGCAAAAACCCAGCACACCCGCTTTTTTAATCTGAATTCCAATGGAGTAAGAGGAAAGCTGCTTAGAACAAATGCTATTTCTGAGTGAGAGAATGTTCAGCATTTCTGATTCCTTTTTATCATCTGAATGGTAACCTTCAGGGCCCCACGGAGCCAAATGTGGGGGTGATGCTAGGACCAGACACATAGCTACCTCTAAGGTCTGTGCCCCAGGTCTACCAGAAGGCCAGACTTTCCCACCTCTGCCATCTCAGTGACATATATGTCACTGAGTCATATGGCTCCTGATGTGCTGGGGGTGAGGGTGGAGGGTAGTGGTGACAGAGGGTATCTTTTTGTCCAGTGCTTCCTGGTTGCCCTGCATTTCAGAAAGGACCCTCCTGACCTACTATGGGCTATACTCTGAACATTGGTCCAAAGAGTCATCCTTTGGGCCAGTGTCACCCTTTTGAGGGGGCATCTGATAGGGACCCTCCATAGGAATTTGATTGGGACATGCTAATTATCCATTCATATGTATGGGATTTGTTTCTGATTAGATTAAGCTTCTGAGAGAGGAAAGAAACAGCCACTGATTAAAGACATAAAAAAGGAAACACTTTAAATGAGTAAGTGGTTCATCTTCATATAGCAAAGTATAAATTAAACATAGTCCAGGGGATCAGCTTTGAATAGCAGCTGCATAGAGCGGGCTTTTCTGAATACGTCTGCAAGGAGAAGATGCTCACAGCAATTCAAAGGAACTTAACCTACCAGAGAGGGTACCGAACACTCCGGAGTAAGTGGATGGGCCAACTTATCTGATAAAAATGACTCTCGGGCTAGCAATGCGAAGGGTTTTATTTGGATTTCAGAAAATTGCTCCCCGAGTCCCTGTGACATTCAAGCTTATTATTATTCTCTGGCAGCATCAGTGATGGTAATGGAGCCAGAAATCTTAGCTCAAAACAAAGACTCGATTAGAGTAGACAGCACACGTATCAATGGGGTCCTGATTTGGAACTTAGCCAATACTTCTTAGAGCATGGAGCTTCTATAGTTTTGGTTCTATAGAAATGCCTGGACAGGAATTAGCCAGCCTTCCCAGCCTCGGGTGTGAGAAGCTGTGAGGATCAGCCCTGTCATGTTACCTGACCAAGGCTGGGGTGTGGCTGCAGCCCTGGGCTCATCTGGCTCATTCCAGAATTAGTGAAGCGGCCCCGGGGCTGCTACCTAGCCATCTGAGCAACCTGAGCTGTGCGTGAACTCCAAGCCCCAGCCTGTTCCTCTTCCGCCCTGCTGGCTTCTCTCTTGGTTTTCTGACCTCTGCTCTGGGTCTGAACATGAAGCAGACTCTCACCTACATCCTGTTTTGCAAGGGTCCTAACACCTGCCTTCTCCGGGTAGCTCCCTCTCCCACCCCCTGGGACTATATCTACTCTCTGTACCATCAGCCTCTGGCGGGGTCCTGCTCTGACTGGACTCATCACCTGGACTTGGAAAGTCGGTCCCCTTCTGAACAGTCTCTCCCTATGCCTGGAACTCTCTGCTACAAAGTCCCAGTCGATAGACTTAACCCCTGATTATTGGTGCTGCAGTGCCCAAGCCTCTCTGGTCACTTTGCCTCTTTGGCAGCTTGTGTTAATCAGAGCTGCGCCAGTAGCCCCCAAGTCCCAGAGGCTTAACCCAGAGCAAGTTTATTTCCTGCTCACATTAGTCTCCTGAAGTCCCACCCTTCAAGAGACTAATGGCTGTCCTGAGCAGCCATTCTCTAAGTGGTGACTCAGTTTGCTTACCTCAGGGGGTTCCCCATCTTTGAACTTCACAGTCACCCTGCCTTAAGCATCCAGCAGATCGGGAGGGAGAGAGATAGAAGTGCTCATGAACTTCTCACACTGGATCCTTACCAACCTTGGCCAGGAAGTGATCGTCTCATTGGGCTGAACTGCTCACATGGTTCCTCCTGACTTCAAGGGAGGATGGGAGATGTAGAGGGAGCACGGAGATATTTAATGAGCAGTAGGAGTCTACCACATGCTTGAAGACCACCCTACTCCTGGCTCATCTTCGCCACCCTCAGTATGTTCAGGCCTGACTTCTTCCTTTTTGTCATGAATCCAACCTAGCTTGAGTGTGGGGCAATATTAATCAGGCCTATTGGCTGGTATGAGATCTGAGGTAACCATGAATAAACTCTACTTGGTTGGAACCATTAAAAGATGCCTGCTAATCTCAAGGACCATATGTTTGCAAAGCAATCCTCATGAAATTTCCCATGAGGAAGTGAACTTCTGGGGCCCCAGTCTATATAGTCAGAGCACTGGGGTCTGAGGAAAAGCAGAGTCCCCTGTGTGTGATGGGTTAGTTTGCTGAGCCTGGAGCCATCACTGCCCCTGGGTTTCCTATAGGTAAGAAGCTATTACAGCAAATCTCAAGTCCCTGCAAAACAGCCTTTTAACTTTTTCTTCATGAACCGCTTCCAGACATTCCAGCCCAGCTGGTCTCTTTGGGAATTCTGCCAGATGAATCTTCCTGCTGCTTTCTGATAGTTAGGAAGAATCCCTTTCAAACAGGGAAACTGCTTCAAGTGCTTCTTAGGGCTGACCCCAAATCAGACCCCTTCAGGGACACCTTCCAAGAAAAAGCATCATTTTTTTCCCAAGCAGCAATTCTGTCCAGAGGACTCTTTGGCAGTGTTTACTGCAAGGGGAGGGCTTTTGGGGAAACTGCATCCCCAGAGAGTGTTTCTTCTGTGGGGTCTGATGGAAGAATAAGTATTGTCAGACTTTAAAAATGTTTTCTTACACTTAAAAATAATGAAATATCTACCCTTGGAAACCTGGAAGAGCACCAAGGAAAGTACACTGGAGATCATTCAGAACTGACGCCCAACTCTTGATCCCGCATTCATGACATAAATATGTATCAAACACCTACGGTGTGCCAGGCCCTGTGGAGGCATAGAGATTCCTTCATGAGAGCAAGGTGGCCATGCATCTTCTCTGGCAGGCTGGTATTGCAGACCAAGAAACAAGTTAAAGCTCCTGCTCACTGAAAACCAAGGAGTTACAAATTAAAGCTACAGCAAGAGTGAATTTCATACCCATTGGATTGGCAAGAACTAAAAAGTTGGACAATGCCAAATGTTGGCGAGATCGTGAAGCAACATGAGAGCTCATCTGCACTGGTGGGAGCAGAACTCGGTATGCTCACTTTGGAAGAGTTTCTCTTTCCCAGGGAAAGTTGAATGTGTATACAACCTATGCCTCAGAAATTCTACTGCGGTGTAAATACACGGAGACGTGCTCGCTCTTGGGTGCCAAGAGACATGTATAAGATTGTTCCATGGAGGACTCTTCATTATCCTGGAAACAACCGGACTGTCGACCAACAAGAGGATGCATAAATAAACTGCTGTATATATTTATACAATGGAACACTCTGGTGATGCAAATAAATGGACCAAGAAGCAAGTTGTGGAATGCAGACAATATGTTTTCATTTATATAGCGTTCAAAAACAGGTAAGACCAAATAGGTAGCGTAAGTTGATGGCAAGGACATTAACACAATTCAGGATAATGGGTTACCTTCGGGAGTGAGGAAGAGCGCAGTTTTCTGAGTTACTGCTAATGTACTGTTTCTTTAAGCAGTGTGTTAGGTAGACTGTTGTTCCTTATATCACGTGTCTTTAAGTGTACACGTGCACACAACTATCGTTAAGTGTGGGGCCAGAGAAAGGATAGGTGATATGGCAACACGTAGCAGAGGCACTTAACCAAATTTAGGGCCACCAGGAAGAGTGGGTAGGAATTACTAGGCAAATAAATGTATCCCTGGGGGGAGAATTCCAGTAAAGGGAATAGTATGGGGTACAGGGCAGAAATGCGAGAACAGGGATCCTAGGTCTGCCCTAGGAACTAAGAGAAGTGGGTGTAACAGGATAGCAGAGGATGACAGATGAAGCTGCAGCAAACAGGAGGGACCGGGTCTCAGAGGCCTTGCAAATCCTGTGAAGGAACGTGATCTTTCTCTGGAGACTGAAGGTGGCAAGTATGGGAGCAAGATGCACGTTGGAGGGAGGTTGGCTCCGGTCTTAACATTGTCCCCATCCCGGCTCCTCCTCCACCTCACACCCTTGACCTCAGCTTGCTAGTGGCTCCTGGCATTTGTTTTAGCTTTGCCCAGAACTGACCCCTCTTCCCTTCTTACCCCCATGCCTAGGATGAGGTGAGCAAGGGGCCCTGGGCACAGAATGAAAGGATGCCCGGGAAAGGAGGGCTCTGTGCAGCCCTGTTCGGCATCTTTGTTTGCCTTCATTTCTGACCCTACAACCACCCTGCAAATGAGTTTCTGGTCTTCTGCCAGCTATTCTCAGGCCTCGGTCTCAACCTCCATCCTTCTTGTCTTCCTTCCCCCAGCCTGCCTGGTTTGGCTTTCTACTCTGTCTCAGCATTTCACAGCCAACTTAAGCGAAACAGTTACACATAAAAGGATAATTAACAATATGAGCCAAGAAATACGGACCACATGAGTGGTATAAATTATGTGTTTCAGGAGTTTGGAGGAGCTGGGCCAGGCTGGCTTTGGATGGATGGAGAGCAGGAAGGAGGCTTTCTAAGTTAAAGGAAGACTGGGAACATTTTGCCAAGAGCAAAGAGATCATTAAAAGTCATGAGGAGATAAAAAGCTGGACAGGATGTGGGATCCTGTGGTCCATGGCCATGAAGTACAAGGCTGAGATGCCACCACTCCCAATTCCTTGCCTACGGTAACCATTACTAATAAATGGTGGTATGCTTTTCCATGGAGCCCGGAGAATCCTTCTCAGAAGGATTCAGAGCCTCAGAATCCTTCTCAACACAATGCTTCAGAGGGACCTTAACAAGCAAATGGATTTAACCTGGAAGTGTTATTTGCTGTCCTTGACACAGACTGCAGAGTGATCACGAGTCTGTGTGTGGGAGAAATGGTCAAGCTGTATCCTGTTGCCTTGCCTCCCATGTCTCCCTATTTTACAACTTCCGATTTACAACTCTGCCAGTCATGTCTCAAATATTGGGCGTCATTGGGCGTCATTTGACGTACCGGCCAGAAAACGTAGAATCACAGAATGCGAGAAATAGAAGGGATCTATCGCATACATTGAGTTCAGTTCCTTCATTTGGCAGCTAGAAGAAACTTGAGGCTTGGGAGGGAAATGGGCTTGTTGATGTAAGTGGCAAACAGAACATAAACTCAGATCTTTTGACCTTGACCTTGTACCAACAGCTCCCAGTCCTGGAAAGGGAAAAGAACCTCACCTTCCGTAAGAACCCACTACATGCCTGTCTTTGCTAGTGGGAGCTTTCCATAGAGCATCTCACTTAAACCTTCCAGGGCATCATGATCCCCAATAAAAAGGCAACTGACATCCAAAGCCAGGTTCAAGTCAAAGGCTAATGTGTGACAGAGGCAGGATTCAAACCCTCTCCATCAGCCCCCAAGACCTGCCTTCCCAGATGGTTCCCAGGCAGATGGTCCAAGCCTTTCTGGAAACAGTAATAGGATTAGGGCTCTCTGGGAAGGGCTGGTGGTGAGTGAGAGTTTACTCCAGGCTGGGTGACTGTTGTTTGCCATCTATTTCCGGTTCTTCATCACATCTGGAGGCAAGCCCAGCAACTCCTCTGTGGGTGTGTGCAAGCACTGGCCAGATCAAGGTCTCTCTCTACAGTGAGTTCATGGTTCCACAAGATGAAGCCTCCTGCTTTCCACCATGCTCATTTGATGACTTGCCGGGTTTTACAACGTTAATTTAAGCTCTGCAGCCAAAGTGACTCTCTTCAGTTACAGCAGTGTGCACTTAAATGTCAGAGCTTTGCTGAAAAACCGCTTGGGTTTGAAGGAAGTCACTGTGTTCGGTAAAATCTGGCCACATTTTATGTTTATGGCCTTTATTAGGGGATCCAGCTGAGCGAGTTAAAACTGCCTCTCTGAAGTCCGGGAAAACCCAGGACTCAGATTGCAGGAATCACTCACTTAAATAATGGCTATTAAATGTATACTAAATGCCTTGTGCTGGTGTAGACAACAGGCTCCTTGTCTTCCTGGAGCTTATAGTCTAGCAGGGAGCAGGGGAAAGACATTGAAAGAGTAAATACATAAACGGAAGTGTTGTGAGTAAGTGTGACTGAGAAAAAGGGTGGGGCCCTGTAAGTATTCCAAGGGGACCTAGTGGGCAGTCAGAGAAGGTAATATTTGAGCTGGGTGACAAGTGGGGGGAGAGTGTTCCAGAAAGATGGAATAGCAGGTGCAAAGGCACAGAGACAGGAAAGAACTTGGTGTGGTCAAGAAACCTACTTCGCAGTGCCCATTCAGAAGCCACAAGATCCAGCCTACGTCCAGGGCTGACGTGCGTCAGGTGTCCCCGGTGCCTGTGGGACTGAGCACGGGCCTCACTTGCTCTAACAAGCTCTCACATGCACCCCATGTTAGAATCAAGCTCTACATCTTGTAGGTGCTTCCTGTGCCCTGTGACCTCATCAGCCTTCTTGGTTACTGACCCTTGGCCTTCATTTCTTAGCCATGTCTTTGGTGCCCACCTTCCCGGCCCTACTTCCCTTGGCACCCTCACCCCCGAGAACTCGCAAGGCTAAGCCATCACTGTCTCCCACATCCTTGCCTTCCACCCAGTGGCCCCGCTTCTCTGGCACAATGCTTGCTCTCTGTAGCCTCCTTCTGGTTTGGGTCTTTCCACCTCCTGCCAGCTGTGATGTGGTCCCCTTCCCTCCTTTCCTCATCCCCTGCCCCACCCAAGCCTCCATGGAAGTTTCGTGATGTCATCTTCCATGAGGCCCAAATGCCAGTGATTTTCTTTCCTATCCTTTGTCTACGATACATGCGAGGGTCTCCAAGATCACCTGTAGGTAAGACTTTTGAGAATCTCTGTGTGTCAAGTCATCGGTCAGCAGAGCCGCTCATCGCCTGGGGACCAGAGAGTGCGGGCTTCCTCTTGTTTATTATCTCAGTGTCCTTGGGCAGGGTCCAGAGGTGATGGGTTAGACATGCTGAGTCCACATCTTCTGCTCCAATGCCCAGAGACTGCTAGGAACTCAAAGGCTGCATTCAAGACAGATGCTATCACCCTCTCCATTGATGAGATCCTTTGCACAGGAGGGAGGAGAGCGGAGACGACCTCTAGGTTAACAGGTGCTCTCAGTCTCTAGGGAGCAGCCTGGGGCACCATTCCACACTGAGCCGGGCGCTCTGGAAGGCAGCCTGTCTCTTGTCTGGTGGGCTTCAGCCAGACATGTGAGTCCTCTGCAGTTATATATTTCCCTGAAAATGGATGTACAGGAGAGCCAAAGAGCAGGGATTATAAGGTTATTATGAAATAATAACATGCGTAGGGGCTTCCTGAGCCCACATCCCTGTGCGGAAATGACTTCTGTTATGCCTGTTTCATAGACAAGAGGTTAGGTGGCCCACAGTCGCCCCTCAGCAGGCACACAGCGGGGACAGAATGGACTCAGGTGTCCTGCCCCTACGCCCTTGACTGCCCGTGCTCAGACTGAAGCAGGCCCAGGGTTGAACACAAATCCACACATGCCCCTCGTTCCCTGGGCGACATCGAGGCTGGGGCAGAGAAGTCACCTGCCAAAGGTGGTGCAGGGACAGGTAGCAGAGCAAAATATTTGAATTTAGTTCTCACTGGCTCCAAAGCTGCGCTTTCAAATATTACGTCTCCCCCGCCCCCCAGCCCCAGCCCAGCCCCACCTCTGCTGTGCCATGGGAGTGCATGGGGAAACAAGCCCTGGGTTTGGGGGGCTGGGCCTCAACCCAGGGCTGTGCTGGTAAGGTACAGGGGGGACGTGATCCACCTTACACCTTGCAAAGATCTCTCTGGCTGCTGGGAGGAGAAGAGATTGGAGGAGGAAGGCAGGAGGGAGATCAGTTGTTTGGAGGCTGTTGCAGAGTCCAGAGGAGACATGGCCATGATCTGGACAAGGGCCGTGACCATAATGAAGGAAAATGGGAGTGCGTTCAAGAGCCCGCCACTGAGATCACACCGTTCCTTTTACTGTGCCCTCAGGGCGGATGGAAAGTGTGGCCGCCACCCTTCTGATCAGAAGCACGGCAGATGCGCCCACTCTAAGGTGAAATGGTGAAGCGACTCTTTGAGAAACAGGTCTTGTAATAAAAGAGCTTTGTTAGGAATCATGTTCTGTGTTGTGTTGCTGAAATATGCCAAGTAATAGCCTCCGTTCCTGTTGCAAAAGAATAATTACCCCGACTCTTAGTGTTGTCAGTAACATATTCACAGTATTCACAGGCTTTCATTGCAAATCTGAGCAAAGTGAAGGAAGTCAGCATGATCCCCAGAATGTATAGGTCATGGAAATGAAGGTGCACAGCCTGGGGCCTTCCATGGCTTCCTCTCTTCCGTGAGCTTCGGTGGGGATCAGAGAGATCCTTTTCTCTTCTCTTCAGTTGTGTGGCCTTGACCAAGGGACAGCCTTTAGTCTCAGTTTCCCCACCTGAAACTGGAGACATTAACAACGGCCTCGCAGGGTTATTCTGAAGATCCTGCTGAATATAATTTGTATAGTAATAGCTGAGCTGATGGCATGCTTGTTATGTGCCAGGCATTTTCCTAAGCACTGTGTATATAATCACTTTAATCTTCTCGGTAACCTCATGAGAGAGGCGCTATTATAATCCCCATTTGAGAGGAGGAAACTGAAACACAGCGAGATTGAGTGACTCACCCAAGGTCATGCAGCTAGCATGAAACAGAGCCAGGATTTAAATCCAAGTAGTCTGGTTCCAAATCCTCTGCTCATAACCACCACACTGTGCCGCCTGCCCACATACACAATCCCGTGCCTGGCACATGGTAGACACCCAGTGGGAATGCTCGTTTCCTTTCCATTGGCTCTAAATAATATACTAAATGCAAGACAAGCTCAGAAAGTGAAAAGGCGATCAGTTAGCCTTCCAACTCTGACAGCCCGGAGCAACCAACCAGCTGGTGTGAAATAGGCGGAAAAGAAGGCATTCTCTTCCTAACTCCGGAGGTAATTAAGTAAAATCCAGAGTTGACCTTAGAGTACACTTATCTCGATGAACACTGAGAAATGTATAGAATTGTTGAATCATTACATTGTATACCTGAAACTAACATAACACTGTATGTTAACTATACTTGAATAAAAAAACAGGAAAAAAAAAGCAAAGTTGACTTTATCTTGGGTGAAGACTTATGGTCGTTGGTGGATACATGTTGTAAGTGTGAACATTATCTACCAAACTGTCCAGTTGACAGTACCTGACAAGAAGCCTCTGCTGTCCACCCAGAGATGATGATTGTGTTCCCTCAGAAGCCTCATTCATCAGCTCTGGCCCAGTTTCAGATTCATCCCACATTTATGAAGCATCAATCACTTCCTGATTGAGTGATTAAATACCATCAGCCATATATTTATTCAGAGAGTACTTACAAAGTATTTCTATGTACCAGGCCTTGTGTTAGGTGCTAGATATGAGAACTGAGTGAGATATGGTTCTTCCATCTAGGAACACAGAGTGAGGAAGAGAGATGGCTCACAGGTAAGGCAGAAGTCGTGAGAGCAAGAGCTTTTAGGGCCAGAGGAGGAAGCAATTGGCTTTGTCCCAGTAATTGTACAAAGGCCCCACAACAGAGAGGTCATGTGGCCAAGATCTTGAGAGATTATATTTTTTCAGCTGGAGAAGGAGTGGCATTCTAAAATGACACGTAGAATGGGCAAAAGCTGAAGGGCACAAAAGGACATACATGTTCCAGAACATTCAAAGTACAGAGTGGCTGGAATGATTGTGGCAAGACCTCCAAGACACTGTCCCTTGACACTCAGAATAGAAGATCATTTTTCTTTATTTTCTTTTAAATCAAATTGCATCTAGTTCAAGCTCTTAGTCACGGAGATCAGTGAGAAGTTTTGCATGATTCCCTTCTTTGTATCTCCCTCTCTCTTGGGTTCTATCAGAACTCAGGGCTGAGGACAGATGGACCAGAAGATGGGCACCTGGCTCTCTCCCCCTGGTGATCACTAATCTGTGTCCAGGCCCACGTGGTCCATGTTAGAATGCTATCTCTGCTGGAAGTCTCTGCTGCTTCCTCCATGTCAAGCAGGGCGGCAGAGACCATTCTGAAGATTTTGTTAACTTCTCCACCAGGGGCAAGGAGAACCCAGGTCTTTGGTCACAAAAATGTTTAATCTCTTCTTTGCGGGGTAGAAGGAATGGAAAGAGAAGGTGCATTAATTCTTTGCTGGTAAATCCATGGCAACAAGAAACAAGACACAAACGGACTCAACCATCTTCCCGCTAGAGGAGTAGAAATAAGGTAGAGCTCACTGAGAGACAAGATGAGGAGAGCTGGAGTTGTCTGTGCTCAGGCTGAGTGGTCACCTGTGGTCTGGTTTAGTGGCTCAGAGTCAGGTCTGGGCACTGATGAGTGGCTCTATGTCTCCTACAGGTGTGGCAGTGTGGCGGCAGCGTGGAGGTCCTGCCTTGCTCTCGGATTGCCCACATTGAGCGAGCCCACAAGCCCTACACTGAGGACCTCACGGCCCATGTCCGCAGGAATGCCCTCAGGGTGGCTGAAGTCTGGATGGACGAATTTAAAAGCCATGTCTACATGGCATGGAACATACCCCAAGAGGTAGGAAGCCCCTGTGGGGATGGGATTTTAGGGGTTTGCTGGGAAAATAAAACACAAAAACAAAAAATATGGGTCTAAACCCTTCTTCCCATGGATCAACCAGAGTCTTGGGATCCATGCTAGAGTAGACTCTCAGCCCCAAAAGACACCACATGTGGAAGAAAAGAGGCTGACTGTGAGGTACTAAGCCATGTCTTATTCCTGCTCCTGTCCCTGGGCAGCATGCTTAAAGGAAGACTTCTCTCCCGACCTCAGTATCCTCATTTTATTTTATTTTTTTAAAGATTTATCTATTTATTTTAGAGAGAACTCATGCAGCGGGGAGGGGCAGAGGGAGAGAGAAACCCAAGCAGACGCCGCGCTGAGTACAGAGCCCGATGCAGGCCCAATCCCACAGCCCCTGACATCACGACCCGAGACAAAACCAAGAGTCAGATGCTTAACTGACTGTACCACCCAGGCGCCCCATCAGTATCCTCATTTTAAATGAGAATGTTGGGGGTGCCTGGGTGGCTCAGTCAGTTGGGTGTCTGACTTTGGCTCAGGTCATGATCTCAGGTCATAATCTCAGGGTCTTGGGATCGAGCCCTGCATCGGTCTCTGCACGCAGTAGGGAGTCTGCTTCTCCCTCTGCCCCTCCCCCCTGCTCATGCTCTCTCTCTCTCTCTCTCAAATAAATAAATAAATAAAATCTTTTTAAAGATAAATAAATAAATGAGAACACTGGAGCAGATAGCTCCAAGTTTACTTCATGTTCCCAGGTCCTCAGCTTCTCTGCTATATAAATATACCAGAAATTACCAGAATTCACAAAATGCACCTTAATCTTCTTGTAGACTGGATTCAGGCTTCTCCATTGAACCTTTGACCAGAGCAATAAGGAATGTCCATATGGCTTTGAGATTTCTTGAACCACATGCCTGAGGAGGGGATACCCTCTCACAGGGATCCTCAGGAGGAGAAGGGAACTGTTCGGGACATTTTTAGGCTGTTTCTAACCTTCACAGAATCTCATCATTGCCTGCGACTGTCCTCTATCCCTCTTGTCACTAACACTTACGAAGTGCCAGACAAAAAGCAATGTTTCTCTAGTAGATTTGTTCAGCCTTGCCATGTGTCATATGGAAATGACCTTGGACCACTGAGTTGGGAGAACCCAACAGATGCCAGCCATAGGATCCCAACCTGCTTAGCAGCCTGTCTGCCTGGAGATCATTGCTTATGTTGCCGTGTCTATCTGAGACAGCTGTTGACTGCATGACCTCCTTCTTTCCCCTTGGGAGTCCTTTAAGAAGCTTTAGTTCTTTCTTCCTAATAGGGAAATGGTTGATTTTTGCCTGAAGTTTCCATATGAAGGCCCTGTTCCCTGATCTCTCCACCCAGCTAATGTTGCTCTGGCTGAGTGACTGAAAAAATAGGCTGGGCCATGGGCGGGAGTTTTTAGGCAGCCCCCCCCCCCCATCACCACCACCATCATGGGGGAGGAGGCTTGGGTTGGGATGTGTACTCCCACAACCAGTGACATTTCAGCAGTAGAGAGAAGAATAAGGAGCCAAGAAGTATCAGCCAGGGTGCGGGCAACCCTAATGAACCAGCCCCAGGAATGCATCGCTGACAGTGGGAGTGTTTCTAGGGAAACAGCAGTGCCTTCTGGACCCATCTGTGGCTGTGGGCGTTGGATCACAGTATTCTGGGGAGCATGCTGAACACCTCTGTGGGTGTCCTCTGATAGCAAAATGTTAAGAACGCTTGGGAAAGTCCCCCAGGAACATAGCAGTAAAGCATCATAGATCCCCAGTCCCTTAGCAGAGTTCTGTCCATACTCCTGTCACCTTCTCTCTGCACCCCAAAGCTGAAAACCTTTTAGACTTCTCCCCTCATTGTGGCTGCTAGATGTGGAAATGGACAGTACATCCAATGAATGGCAGAGAACCAAGTGAGAAAAGTAATTAGAAAATGATGAAATTTCATGTGTGTCTGTGACACCTCAGAGGGGTAGTTCAAACCCAGTCGACTGGGTGGGAAGAGAGGGCAGTGAACTCAAGAAGGGCAGATGAGGGGTGGGAGTGTCCAGAATAAAGCCTCAGGTGGAAAAGGAAGAGGTCAGTGTGTTTTCAAAAAATCTATCCCTTGACTCCACTGTTCCCTGCTTTGTTTAGATTCTCTCTCCTACCTCTTCTCAGGCTTCTGGAAAGAGTCAACACCTTTTCTGCTCCATTCACTTCTCAAGTCATATCCCAGGATTGCACCAAAACTGCTTGTGACAAAGCATCCAAACTGCTTAATGGACATTTTAAAGTCTTTAACCTACAAGATCCCACCTTTCCCTTGAAACTCTGTACTCACCTGGCTCCATGATGCCACAGCCCAGTATATCCCCATCTCTCTCTGATTGCTCTTAATTCCCTTGTGGGCAACTCTCACCTCCCTCGGATGCTTAAGTGCACCCAGGGATCCATCCCTGGCCAACTGCTCTCATTAAACATCATCTCCCTGGTGGCTCCATCTCTTCCTGGGTGCTTCTATCTGTTGATGACTTCCTAACTAAGATCTCTAGCCCTGACTTTTGCCTTTAGTTTAGGACCTATAGCTGCACATCTCCTGGTGCTCCCTCGGGCACTTTAGACTGAGTCTGCCAAAACGGAGAACATCCTTCCCCCGAGAGCTGCTCCTGTTCTTCCTCCCCACCGCAGTTTAGGATACCACCATCTGCCCAGATCTACAAGCTTGAAACTGACCATCTTCCTTTGATCCTTCTTTCCCTCAAGCCCCGTTCCCAGCCCATCACCGAGCTCTCTCCTGTCCATTCCTACCCCCATCACGTCTGAGTTCAGGCCTTGTCTCTTCCTCTGCAAGAGCCTCAGACTGGTTTCCCTGACTCAAGCCTTATCCCCTTCAAATCTATCCTCCAAATGACCCAAAGTTATCTTAAAAACAAAATAAAACAAAAAAACAAAACCTCACAGCAACCACATCATTGCCCTGCTTAAAATCTTTAAAGGACTCTCCACTGTGCACAAGATCAGGCATTAAGCCCGCTGTTTGACATGCTTTCTCCTCTGCCCGCCTCCAGCCCCCTGCCCCCACCCGGTCCTGGATTTCCGTGGACTGCACAGCCAGTGAGAACTCCAGAGTCCATTCTTTCTCTCCTCTGTGTTTGCTCATTTTGTCCTCTCTGCTTGGAATTCCGTACCTGCTGCCTCTTCCCCAGCCTCCACCCTCACCCATTTCCCTCCACCCTATTAGACTCAATGCCGGTGAGCCCTCTTCTAGGAAGTCAGCCTCAGGAGGAGAAGATGCCCCCTTTGCCTGCATGTTTCTGTCATTGCATCATCACTCTGTAAAAAAATGTTCTGTTGTGTAAAAGTCCCTCAGTCTCTCTCTCTCTCTCTCTCTCTCATTTTCTCATTAAACCAGGGGCTCTCAAATCTTTCAGAACTTTAAAATCACTTGTGCTCCAGCCCCAGAGATTATGACTTAATTGGTTTGGAAGGGGACCAGGGATCATTTTTTGGAAAGCTCTTCAGGGATTCTAATGTCCATCCAGGGCTGAGAACAACCGCATTAGACTCCAGGCTTTCTGGGGACAGATTGTGTTCTTCACTTTTGCATCACCAGGCCTCGCACAAGGCAGGGCACATGGCCAGAGCTCAGTAAAACCTCACTGACGCTTATTAACAAATGGATCTGCTGGCAGTATGCGTCATTCCTTTCTCCCTTGGTCAGTGGCTCCTAAAAGCACATCTGCAGACCGACTGCATCAGAATCACCTGAAGAGCTTTTTAAAAATACTGCTTCTGGGTCTCATCCTTAGAGATTCTGATGAGTAGGTGCCTAGTGTTGCCAGAATCTGTTAAAAACTTTCTGGGTGGTGGTCTGGGGCTGCCAAGTCTGAGTAATACTAGTTTAGCTCATTCTGGTAGTCCTTCCAAATTCACCTTGAGCATCACCTACTCCAGGAAGCCTTCTGTGACTGCTCACCCTCTCTTGTCCGCCGTCTTGGCTGCCCCACTCTCCCTCAGCATTCTGCTTCCCTGCGTGCTCCACACTGTGTGCAGAGACTGTTTATTTATCTGGATCTTCCAGATCTTCCTCTCAGGCAAAGTCTGTGCCTTCTTCCTATTTGTATGCACAGTGTCTAGGATAACAACTGACACGTACTGAAGATGAACTGACAAAGAAAAAGAGGGTGGAAGTGTGGGTGCTACGTGCCCCCATGTTTTCCCCAAGAGTGTCCCCAGCTGCCCTTGATGGAGTGGTGTCCCAATACCTTGTGCTCAACCACAAGCACATCTGTTACCTGTTGACTTCACCTTTTGTCTACAGCATCCCAGCTGCAGGGATAGAGCTGGACCCCTTTGACCCTGCCCAGTGGCTGCCTTGAGAATTAAATAAGCTAGTATATGTAAAGACTTTGATCAGTGCTCGGCCAATGGAAAAAGCACCAGCTAAGTATTAACTCTTGCTGTGGCTGACCTTGCTTATGCCCGCTGCCTCCCCAGCCCAGCTTTAAAATGTCCCTGCCGGGCCACCGGCCTCCCCGGTTGCCTTCTGTGCCGAGTCCTCCCCAAGCTGTGTGCCAGCCAGAGCCGGCTCTCTCACCCACCACATTCAGTCCCAAGCTTTTGGAAAGCCGGAGAAGTCCCAGCTCTTGCATCTCCCTCTGCTTTAATTGAAAATCAGTTTGCTTATCAACAAACGGAAAGTCGGCCTGCAGCAAAGCATCAGCATTTTCTCACACAGGGTTCGGGAACTCTAGACCCACCCCTACTTCCTCTTGCCCAAAAATTGGCTGCATGCCCGGGATGACTCACCATGGGGCAGAGGTGACGGCCCTTCTTTAGGTTTGGCTACAAGAGATTGTACGTGTAGCCGCACACACAGGCAGGAATACCGGACAGCTTTTTGTGTAGCTGAGTGTATTCATTTCCGGGGGCTGCCATAACCAATTACCACAAATCGAGTGGCTTTAAACAACAGATTTTGATTCTCTCAAAGTTCTGGAGCCCAGAAACCCAACATCAAGGTGCTGGCAGGGCTATGCTCCCTCTGAAGGCTCTAGGGGAGGATATTTCTTGCCTATTCCAGCTTTTGGTGGCTCTTGGCATTCCTTGGCTTGAAATGCATCACTCCAGTCTCAGCCCCTGTCTCTATGTCTCTGTGTGTTCAAACCTCCCCCTCCTCTCTCTTATGAAGATACTGGTCATTGCCTTTAGAGCTGACCCTAAATCCAGACTGATTTCATCTACAGATCTCTAATGAATTCCATGAGCAATGATCCAATTTCCAAATAAGGTCACATTTGTAGGTTCTGGGTAGACACAAATTTTGCAGGAGAAGCTATTCAACCCACTAAGTATTTGGCAAAGGAGGAAGATATGTTTATTGTTTTTTTAATAATAAGGGCCAACATGACCTTCTCTGAGAGAGTTTGCTTATTTCTCAATTTCTTTTTTTATTTATGTTCAGTTAGCCAATATATAGTATATCATAAGTTTTTGTTGTAGTGTTCAATGCTTCATTAGTTGCACATAACAGTTTCTGCCCCCAATCTGAAAAGGGTTTGATGCAATTTACAGTACAGTACAAACACACGGTACAGATGTGCTGAACCATTAAAGCAGAAGGGCAAAAGTCAACTAATAAATAGGAAGAGGAAAGGGGCATGATAAACAGAAATATAAGCTGAGCAAAACTCTGATCCTGGAGTCTCCTAGAAGTTAAAGTAGAAATGGACTTCTGATGGACAGTTCTCCCACCTTCCATTAGATCATAAGGAGAGAGAGCAAACTTTCCCTTGATCCTGAGCATAGAAAGAAAGTTTTCCCGTGGGAACCCAGAATTTAAGAAAACACAGAGGCCTTCCAGAGACAGGTTCTTCTAGTGGCTTCCCATAAAAGCTGAGACACAGTGTTAGTTTGTTTTCATATAAAGGCAATTAACCGTGAAGGGGGAAAGCCTGGGTCCCAGCAAATGGTTTTGCAATATAAGGTTAAGGTACAGAGGAGTTTAAAGGGCTAATACTTAACAGATCCCTTGGGGTAAAGGGTGGGGGGGAGTGAGTAGGTCACATTTATTGCGAGTTGCTATGTATAATACTTCATAAATACTTTCTCAACCCGGTCTCATCCATATAGCTCAGGTTCAGCGGTAGGTCAGAGGTACAGAGATCAATTGAACGTGTTTCCTGAATCCAGCAGAGAAAGACCAAGTAGCAGTTGCTGGGAGGGCTCTGGGCAGGAGCCGAGGAGTAGGCAAATCATAGATGAGGCCATCAAGACCTCCTCAGAAGGTAGGGTCCTCCCTGACATTGTACCTTTACAGTTTGTAACTTAAACCTTTGGGCCGTAGCAGGTTCAAATTTTTATATTGCCTAAATTCTGGTAGGCAAAAATAAATGTATTTCTTCTGTTTGTTGTTACTCGAGACCCCATGATCTAATACCAAATATTTTGTTCCCATTACATGTACATACGGGCATCAGCCATCTTTGTGATTTTTCTCAGACACTTCAAATGTAAACTCTGTCCATTTCATTATCTTCCCAAGCCCAGGAACTTGACCCCTAGTTGATGCTAGAACCTAGGGGTTCACACAGGCAGCACATGAGCTGTGGCATCAGTGAGAGAACTGTATATCTCCCCGTCCTCCTCTCCCTGCACTCTGGGCTAGTGTCTCGTGAGATACCACAGGACCTAGCTGGTCCCTGGCTCCATGGTGTCATCCTCTGAGATGTCACTGAGTCTCCATCTGATCCCCAGCTGCAGAGACTCCTTGCTGTCCTCTGCTGTGGCATCAGCTCTTCTTCAGCTGGTTCTGTGCCCTGTCCAACGGCTGGTGTGCAGGCCCAGGGACTCCATGTTCTCCCCTCTGCTCTGGGACCACGAGAAACGTGGGGGCTTCTCCCTCTCTCTTACTCAAGGACACATCCATGTCTCCATTACTACTCCTTGCCTGCTATACTGTGATGGCTCAGGGGCCATCTCTCTGATATCCCCCGGAAGTGACAGACACAAGTACTCTCTATACTGAGACCCCCAAGCTGAGAGAGGGTCTGCTTCTCCCACAAGAACCTGGGTCTTAGGAGGCAGAAGGGCAGGCTCTTCCAGATGCAGAGCATAGGTTAAAAGTGCAAACTCTAGACCCAGGTTGATGGGGTTAAAATCTCACCTCCACCTTTTATCAGCTGTGGGACTTTGGGCAAGAAGAGGTCGCTGCTGTGAATTGTGCAAGACTGTTGAATCTCAGATCTGTACCTCTGAAACAAATAATGCAATATATGTTACGAAAGAAAAAAAAAAAGAAGAAGAAGAAGAATGTAGCAGGAGGGGAAGAATGAAGGGGGGGAAATCCGAGGGGTAGACGAACCATGAGAGACGATGGACTCTGAAAAACAAACTGAGGGTTCTAGAGGGGAGGGGGGTGGGAGGATGGGTTAGCCTGGTGATGGGTATTGAGGAGGGCACATTCTGCATGGAGCACTGGGTGTTATGCACAAACAATGAATCATGGAACACTACATCAAAAACTAATGATGTAATGTATGGGGATTAACATAACAATAAAAAAATTTAAAAAAAAAAGAAGAGGTCGCTGAACCTCTCTGTCTCCCCTCGACATCTGTAAAACAGTGCTCCCTATAGGTGTAAATGGGCTGCTGTGCATCATTGGAAGCACACAGGCAGGTCTCATGCAGGACAGAACCTCGCACTTCGCAAGTGCTCTACAAGCCTTTGCTGTTACAATGGTTAGGAATGGTATTTGAATTAGTATCACTCCATCTTCAACTCTCCCCTTTCCCTCTCCCCCCACCCCCACCCCCCCCACACCTCAGAACCTCTCGTCTCATATCATGAGATAGAAAAAACCTCACTCTAAATGTATGCTTTGGTATCTTTCACCTACACCTGGGCCCCAGCTTTTTCTTTTTTTTTTTTTTAATTTATTTTCAATGGCCTTGGATGACATTCCCCATCAGTGCTGTCCTCATGTTCCACTGTCCACATGGGGACAGTGCGGGAACCAAATGAGCTAAGTCCCCATGTCCTCCCTTCACTAGACAGTGTCCAGGAACCTGGGCGGGGAGGTCTGGGGAGAAGCTGTGCCCTGCTGGTGGCTGGAGCTCTGCATTTGCATGCCCATGCAGGACTCGGGGATTGACATCGGGGACATCACTGCAAGGAAGGCTCTGAGGAAACAGCTGAAGTGCAAGACCTTCCGGTGGTACCTGGTCAGCGTGTACCCAGAGATGAGGATGTACTCGGACATCGTTGCCTACGGGGTGGTAAGGAGCAGCCCCCTGGGGCTTCATGCAGACACAGAAAGCAAGGCCAGACAGAGACCTAGAGTCAGGGGAAAGGACAGAAGGAGCCTTCAGCCTCCCATGTGGGGCCTCCGGTAGACCAGTGGACCAGAGGCAGC
>NC_058413.1:45426475-45475183 GCF_002201575.2 Neomonachus schauinslandi
GCCTCCCATGTGGGGCCTCCGGTAGACCAGTGGACCAGAGGCAGCCTTTGGTGTCATAGCCCGACCCTCTCTGTTCCCTTGTTCTAAATCTCTCCTTTAGAGTCTTCATTTAGCTCTAGCCTCAAACCTGCATGTTCTACTTAATAAAACAAAAACCTGCAGTTAGGGCAGACATGCAAGGTAATATAGCGAACACCCACTATTCCCGCAGCATGGGTACCTGAGGTTCTAGCAACCAGCCTGCATGCCTCCGCTGGCTAAGGGCTTATGCTTTCCACTCGCACACACGGCCTCCAGAAAAGGAGCTCTGGGACCCAGCCTTCTTGAGTTCACTGTATTTTGAGGGATGTTTTAGGACCACCTATTGATTGGCACAGAGCAGTCACCCCGATGGAAAGCAGAGCACAGGGTTTGGATCCAGACAGACCTGGTTCCAATCTTGACCAAGCCACTTGTCAGTCAAGTGTCTTAAGATCTATGGGCCCCAGTTTCTTCCTCTGTTAAATAAGGGACAAAATAACACTGTGCTCCTAGAGTAGAAAAAAGTCTAAGATATATAAATATATATCCTGACAATTTGTATGTTCTGTCTAAGGTTAAAATGCTTTGAATATTATAAACTCTACTATTCTCCCAGTGTTCCCAGGACCATTCAACTCTTAAAATATTTTCAATGATACCTGATTGTTTTGTTTTTTTTGTTTGGTTTTTTTTGATATCTCACCTGGCTTTTGCTTCCTGAACACATGGAGGTTTTCTGCTGACAGTTATAAGCCCTCAAAACTACATAGATTACTGACGCCATGTTACAGTTGGGGAAACAGAAAGCCAAAGTGACCTTCCCATGGTCACATAGGTCATCAGCAGAGAAACTGAGTCTAAGACACCAGCTTCTGATATCATTCTGTTTCCTCCCTTTGGAGAGTATCCCCTCAGACCTTTTTGATATCCCAGGGAGAAACTCGAAGGAAGAACTGCAGCTTCTTCCTTGGATAAGCTCTGGTCAGAACCGAGTTCAAGGCCTGCCTCAGCAGGAATATAATGGGCAGAGCATCTGCCTGGGAGGGGAAGAAGAATGCTCGCTGAGGACTGGCCTCCATGTTCTCTGCGGGCCTCCCAACTCTGACATCCTAGAATTCTATAGGACACAGAGCCAGGATCCCAGGAATACCCCCCACCCCCCATCAGACCTGTGTTGTCTAGGAGGCCAACCTGTAGGAAGGAATCATATCCTCCCGCAAGAATTTCCATGGCACGGTTGACACGTTCTGAACTCAGTGGCCCCTTCCCTCTCTACTTCTCAGGCTGGTGTAATTTGGGTGCCAGAAAACTTCTCCGCTGGTGCCACCCAGCTATTACCTGAAACTCCATATCCTGTTGTCCCCATGGAAACACACTGGGCTGTGAAGTGCCCATCAGCCCCATCTCCCCCCCACCCCAGGGCCTTTCTGAGGACACAGCTGTTACTGGTGCCCCCAAACGCTGCCCATAGCAAGTTGTGTATGATGCTTGGCCATGGCTGGACCCAATCCAGAAAGGATGGTTATGCTGCTGTGGCTCTGGAGAAACCATTAGCCCAAAACCCCTGTGAGCCAGGACCAGTTTCTGGATTCATGTTCTCACCAGGCTGTCAGCTGTAGCTGAACAGTATTAGCCACAGTGGGAAAGCAACAGTGGAGGGGTGTGTGTGTGTGTGTGGCCATTGCCATTCTGGGTCTTGGCCAAAGGCATTCTTGTCTTCCAAGCAAGGGGGTCTCATCTTAATGACACGTACAACAGGTTTACCATGTAACCCTCTTACCGCCACACCCAGAAACCTTTAGCCGATCAAATAGTAAGTGGCATATACAGGGCTGTGATGTGGATCTGGCTGAGTCCATAGTTCGAGCTATTTTTACTCTGATGCGCTGAAAAGCCACTCTCATCATCCCAAAGGACTGAGCCGTGCTAGCCATCCTGGGGCAGGCGGCGGTCTCTGACCCCCCGTATGTTCATCCGCCAGCCACTGCTCGGGGCCCAGCCAACCTCCCCTCCCTTCTGGCTCCTCCACAGGCTGGCCTCTGACAGAGCAGAGCCACGCTTACTTGTCAAGGAGCATAATGAACTCTTAATGGGGGCAACAGGGTGAAGATGGGCAAAGCAAGATATAGCCGCAAGAGCAAGAGGATTTGCTGAGGCTGAATCATTCTTCCTGGTGATTATTTTTATTCTGAAATGCAGAGGCCAGAGGTCTTCTCAGGGGTAGAGTTTCTTTTTACTTTTTCCATTCCAACTTATGCCAAACTACATTACTCAGGTCAAATAACCTCCCGGGACTCTCAGTGGGGCCAAGGTCATCTATAACCCAGCCCAGTAATCCACTAACAGGTCCCATTAATGACTCCTGTGGGCAAAAGGGCCTGTGGGCCCCATTGTGTGGGCGTGGGTTTCCCTGGATCATTGAGCCCCGTGCCCAAGAAGTGGGGTATTCGGATTAATCCCAGCTCTAGTGCTGACAGCAGAGATGGAGCAGCATCTAGAAGCAGACATGCCCGGCTTCTGGAATGTTAGCTTTGCCACTTACTCTCTGTGCAATCTCAACAATTTACAAAACCTTAAAAGCTATAGTCATACCATCTCCTGGGGCATTTTTCACAGTCTTAAGATTGTCGCCATTTGCATGATGGGAAGAACTTGCCACTTGTCCACTTCCCAACGCCATTCATTTGGGAATGCCATTCATCTGTTCGTTGTCTTCATTCATTCATTCCATGTGTATATTCACTGTCTTCCGTGTGCCGGGGCTGGCCGGTGTCAGAGACGATGAGAAAGACTCAGACCCAGCCTGGTCAGATGGGGGAGACAGGCACGCGAAGAAGGGACCGGAACCAAGCACGCTAAGCACAGCAATAAGAGAAATGGAGGTGCTGATGAAGCACAGGGCCATGGCCTGACACCCAGATTTGGGTCAGGAAAGACTTCCAGAGTGACAGAGAAGCTGAGAACCAAAGGAGGGGGAGGATTTAGCCAGACAAAGAGAAGGCGTAAGGAGAGGCGACGCGGGGAAGGGTCCGTGCCCCGGGAGCGGCATCACAGACAGGGAGGGGAGGCAGACCTTCTTGCCACGCCACAGTTCCTCATCCTTCAAAGAGAGAAGATCACCGACCTGGCCGGGTTCTTCTGAGGATGGGGGTGGGGGTGACACATGGCAAGCACTTAGCTCAGTCACTGATGCATAGATGAGGCCAAAACAGCCAGTTGTCCCAAATGGCTGTCAGCAAGGTCATAGCAGTAATAAGAGCAGCTAACAATTACTGCGCATTTGCCATTTGTCAGGCCCTGTGCTCCCTGCTTGTGGAGATGGTTGTGCTTACTCCTCCCGACAATCCTATGAGGCAGGCGCCAGTACTATGCCTACTTTAGATAGAAGAAAGCGGACAAGAAGGAGTTGTGTTCTTCGTCCAAGACCACACCGCTGGAGCCAGGATTCCGTCCCAGCCTGTCTGTCCCGACAGCAACAGACCACCTGCTTCACGGGGCAGAGATGACACAGAGCTGGGGGGACTTTATCGAAAGGCACTACCTACCTCCTCACCCAGAGGATGGCTTTGAGAAGCTGGCGGAAAGCCAAGGCTGACATCAGGGCTCTCTGGACCTTTCTCTCTGTGATAGCAGTTAGCAGATCTCGCTAATGGATTATAGTTCTCAGCTTTAGATGTGACACCCTCCTCTCTGTGGGCTGCAGGAAAAGTCCAGAGTGTGTTGACATATGCTCCCTCACCGAGGCAAGCCACGTAGTTGTTTTATAAAAGAGGATTTGCTGCAGAGATGTTTCTGAGGCCTCTGCCCAGGGAGCTGGCACACGTTTATAATTCTAAAGAACCTCCAAACCGCAAGTCTGGGATTGAGATTCCTTCACCCGGTGGAGGAGAGGAAGCTCAAGAGAAAAGAATTTGACTTTGTTCCTTGCCCCCTGTCAAGAACGGGGGATGCCTAGAGCACACATGTGCCTCTGGTCGTTCCGTTTGGAACCGCTTCGCTGGGCTCACTGCATTCCTGCCACAAGTTGTCAAGACAAGGGAAGCCCAGCCGCTGTCAGTCTCTGGCCTCCTTGGATGGATGGCCCACCTGTGGTCCTTCGCCCTGGTCTTCCCTGAATTCCAATATCCATTTCCTGTTCTAAACAGAGCACCTCGCTGCTAACAAGAGCTATATAAGCTCGCTCAAGTTAAGGTGGGTAACAATGCCACAAACTCGCTTATGGGCACGGGAACTGAAGTGCAGCTGGGCATGAGCACTAGAGCTGGGAAGCCGCCAAAGCCATGGTAGGTCGCAGTGTCCCTCATTCTGTCTCATGCTTCATCTCTTCCTCGGCCACAGCTGGATTTCTCTGCTTACGCATCGCCCAACGGATCTCCCAGACCCAATCTAAATGGCCTCACAATTCTAGTGGCCACCACCCACGGACCACCAACTCTCTCGCTGAGAGTTCTAGCACGGAATAAGAGGATTAACGAGACGATTCCATTCCAGAAAGAGGTTGGATGAGAGCGAGAGAAAGAAAGAATTATTAAGTCATTCTCACCTGCCTGTTGGTGCCCACAGTGGTGTACTCAGCTGTGGCTGGTGACCAGGGCCATGGGGACTGTAAACTGTCCTTGCCAGGGGCTGGGAGGGGGCTTATTCCAGAAAGGGACATTGAATATTGGCTTTCTTACCTGACATGGTGAGGCATTGGTTCTATTGATTGCTATGTGCCTGTAGGTGAGGTTAAGAGATACCTCTCTCTTCTCCTACCCCCTTGGCCCCCTCCTCTCTTATTCACCTGCCAGAACTCCCAGTCTGGAGAATCCTCATCCCCTGGGCACCACTGGGGCCAGGCCAGCCACTGCTGGATCTGCAGGGGCCAGAGAGGACCTTCCCAGAGGACACGTCAGGCCTGAAAGCAGCTAACATGTTACCCACTTCCCCCAACCTTCCAGAGCAGAGACTTCTATCCAGGGACCATTGAAAGCCCTTGTGCCACCCCTGTGGGAATGGAGGGGGTGCAAACCCTAGCACCATTTTCTGTGTGTTCGTGCCCGTGTATCTTTTATTCCTACCTAGACTGTCTTGGCTTATTCTTTAACAACATGAGAATGCTTCTCCTTCACAGGAGGCTGGGTTTCCCTCAGCACCTTTATACCTGGCAAAAGCTGGTGCTTGCTGCTTTCCATAGTATTTAAGGGGCCTCGGGTTGATTATGGATATGGAGCCTGTCTCCATGGAATGCTGGCTTCTCCTGATTTAATGCATTTGTTTCTCTGCTCCTTTCTCTCTGGTGTGGCCGCCCCTCCTCGGGTGTTCAGCTGCAGAACTCTCTGAAGACCGATTTGTGTCTCGATCAGGGTCCAGACACAGAGAACGTTCCCATTGTGTACATCTGCCACGGGATGACACCCCAGGTGAGTTCCCCGAGAGAGCCCCCTGCTGGGGGTGCACTCACGTATGTCCGGCATGGGCAAGGATGGTTAAACTCCTGTCATGGCGACTCTAGGCCCAGGGGCCTCCAGCGCTTTTCGTTAGGAGTATGCTCATGACTAAAAGGGGAGAGTCATACCTGCCTTACCTGGAAGGAGGCTGGGATAGCAGATGCTGGCATGCCTGGATCCTCGGGGGTGGGGAGCAAGGAAGAGGATCAGTTTCTAAAGAGGAACACCTGCCTTTTTTGGAGAGACTGTGGGTAAACTGCAGTCCTGGTTCTGGCAATCATGCCCTTTCCGAACAGGAGGGAACCCAAGGGTCCCTCGAGCTCCCTGACATCTCAGAATCCCTTCAGAGTGCCATTTCATGGCTTTTGGGGCTCTGCCCTTTAGTAGATCACAGCTGCAGCCAAAATTTATAGCCACGAGAGCTTTTCTAGCTTGTGTGACCTTCTCCTGGTGGAGAATGAGGGGAAGCTACCAGGAAAATAAGTTATCCTAGGAAAAATTAGCCAGTCACAGCGTAGGCTTCAGATATCCAAAGAGGATGCTGAGACAGAGACAAGAGGAATGGCCTATTCAACAAAGTACAATGGACAACCATTGCCCATGGAGGCCATAGACTGACCTGTTCTGATTTGACATTTTCAGAGTTTACTTATCTTACCTCCGGTAGTGCAAATGATTTTTTTAAAAAGATGGTATAGAATATATGTATATTTGTGCAATTATACTGCTGTGTTTAAAAGGGTCATTACCCACCTCAACACACAACCAAAAGCAGTCATGATGTGTGTGTGTGTCACTGGCGTACTGTGCTGGGACTTCCGCTGTGATCTCCACCAGCTCATCGTTTCTGTGGGCCCAGCTGCTGTGGCATCACCGACTGGTCGGTCACAGGTCAGCAGGTCACACTATCCCCACACCACACAGTATAGCAACTCATTCTTCATCCTTACAACACTGTGATATTTCTCACGGATGACGATTTTTATATAAACTTTTTATTGACGTCTAACATAGGTACAGACAATAGACAAATTGTAAGTGTACAGATTAGTGAGCTTTCAGAGCAAACACACCCACATAACCAGCACCTGGATGAATAAAAGGAGCATTATTGCCTGATTCTGAATTTTATATAAATAGGATTATAGGGTGTATGCTTTCTCGGGTTGGCTTCTTTCTTTCATCGTTATATTTGTAAAGTACCTCTGTGCTGCTACGTGTAGTTGTAATTTTTATTACTATGTAATATTCCATTTTATGAATATACCATATTGACTATATATTTACCGCTGATGGACACCTGAGAGTATTATGAATACTGCTGCTATGAACATACTTGTTTTGGTACATGTATGCACTCATTTCTTGTGGATTTATACCTAGGAGTTGAATCGCTAGTCATAGGGTTGCTATATGTTTACTTTGAGCAGACACTGCCTATATTAGTCTCCTGGGGCTGCCATAACATAATGCCACAGGAATTTATTTTCTCCCAGTTCTGGTGCCTGGGAAGTTCAAGATCAAAGTGCTGGCGGATTTGGTTTCTGGTGAGGGCTCTTTCTGGCTTGCAGATGGTTACCTTCTCTCTGTGTCCTCACATAGCAGGGAGAGAGAGAATGAGTGAGCTCTCTGGTGTCTCTTCTTGAAGGGACACTAATCCCATTGGATAAGGGCTCAACCCTTATGATCTCATTTAACCTTAACTTGAAGAATTGGAGAATACTCAGCCTGTCCATATTGTAAAAAATGAGAAAGCTTGTTCTGAAGAGAACACTGAGTGTAGCTGAACAACAATTTGATTAAGAGATCATGGTGGGATTCATGGACTCAATTGGCCATCTCAGCAGCAAAAACCATAAACTGAGATGGGCTTATCCCAGCAGAGAACTGGCAGGCTGAACACAAGAGAGAGCAGGACAGAATGAAGGCCAGCTGGTGGACTTCTTGGCTTTCACAAGGCGGACATGTGAACATGCCCTCTTCCTCAAGAAAAGGGAAGAATGATACTGAAGGCCATTCAGAGATCATCAGTGCTGCCAGCCCCCCCCCACACAGGCCCAGGGGCAAGGCTGTCTCCTCAAAGAGTGGGCCTGCCTCTCTGGTTTCAGTGGGCCTGGATGGCCCTGCCCAGTGCCTCAGGAGTGGGACCAAAGAAGGGAGCGGCTCGGGCAGTGCCACCCCAAAGGGCCAAAGGCACAGGCAGCTCCACAGAGCCACGGGGGTGATGCTGCCACCCCAGTGAGCCTGGAGGGCAGAGCGTCAGGACAAAGAGGTTATTCTCAAGCCTTGAGATCTAATGGAATTAGCCTTGCCAGGTTTTGGACTTGTCTGGGACGCATCACCCCCTACCTTCCAACTTCCCCCTTCTGGAATGCGCTTGTCTAGCCTGTGTCTATCCCACCATCATATTTTGGAAGCACATAACTTATCTGATTTCACAGGCTCTCAGCTGGAGAGAAATTTTGCCTCAGGATAAATCGCACCTTGAGCCTCATGCACATTAGAGGCTACTTAGATGATATTTGAACTTTAGACTTTAGAGTTGATGCTGGAATGACTTAAGACTTTGGGGGCTGTTGGGATAAAACGAATATATTTTGCATGGGAGAAGGAAATGAACTTGGGGGTCCAGGGGCAGAATGCTATGGACCGAATTGTATCACCCCAAAATTCATGTGTTGAAACACTAATCCTGACTGTATTTGGAGTAAGGAAGCAATTAAGGTCAAATAAGGTTATGAAGGTGGAGCTCTGATCTGATAGAATTAGTGTCCTTATAAGAAGAGACACAGAGAGCTCCGTGTCTCTCTGTCTCTCTCTCCCTGCCATGTGACAACACAGCAAGAAGGAGGACATTAGGAGGCTAGGAAAAGAGCTCTCATTAGAAACTTAATGTACCAGCACCTAGATCTTGGACCTCTCAGCATCCAAAACTGTGTGAAAATGACTTTCTGTTGTTTAAGCCACCCAGCTGGTGACATTTTGTTGTGATAGCCCAGGTCAACCAATATACAGTGAAACAGTCTCCCAAATTAATTATCTCAATTTTTACTCCCACCAACTGTCTATTAGAGTTCTTGTTGTTCCCCACACCCTTGCCACCATTTAGTATTCTCTGTAAATCTGTATTATTTCCAAATGATAGACATCATGGCAGGTGTAGAGTCATATCACACTGTGGTTTTAATTTGCATTTCCCTGATTATTAATGCAGTTGGGCACCTGAGTTTTCAGCTCAGAAAATCCCCACGTTGTTCTTGAGTATGGGCCAAGGTGGCCAGGTCACAAGTAGTTTGGTCTTTTTGTAAATTCCCTGCCAGCTTGTTAATGCTTGCAGCCCAGGAGACAGTGAATGAACTTGCTTTTAACAAATCTATGTGGAAATCTGCAGGGTTGTTGCTTATCTGGACCACCGGGCAAATGTTGAGTGTTTCCTCTGTGTGATGGTGGATGTCAGTTTGAGCAAAGGCTGCCAGTCTCCCAGCTGCTGATGATTCAATATGGGGCCGTCTGTCCTGTGGTTAAGAGCATGGATTCTGGAATCAGATTGTCTGTGTCCTAATATCAGCTTTGACACTCTCTAGTTGCCAAGTTTTTAAATGGGCAAGGTTTTAAAACGTGGGCCTATTTTATTTTCCGTAAAATACAGATTAATGATGGTATATAGCATAAAGTTACTGTAAAGATTTAATACATGTCAAATATCTAAAAGAGTGCCTGGCATATAGTAAGTGCTCAGTGAGTGTTAGCTAATAATATTGCTATAGTACTATACTATTATTACTGCTCATTAAGCCTTGCTCAGTATATATGCCCTCAAGATTCTAGCTCCAGTAGTTTGGTCTTTTTGCCACCATGAAATGACTTTCCTTAACCTCATGCGCCATGTGCCATGGATTCCAGCCCTGGTCACAGCCTACCCATAGACTAATGGAGCATCACTGAGTTTCTGTGGCAGCAAAAATGCAGTGGAGTAGGGGAAAGGGGGGGCTTCCAGGAAGCCTGAGTTCTAGGCTTGGTCTTGCCACACAGTTGCAATGTCACCTTAACCCTCCCTGGACCTTTATTTTGTTTTACTCTTTTATTGAGATATGATTTTACACTAAAGTACACACATCTGAAGTGTACAGTTTAATGAATTTCCACATTTGTAGACACCTGTGTAGGCACCATCCAGATCGAGCCCATCATCCCACTGGGCTTCCTCATTCCTCCTCTTGGTCAATACCTCTACCCAAAGGTAATGACGATTCTGGTCCCTAGCACCACTGATTTGTCTCATCTGGGCCTGTCTTCTTCTCTGCAAATGGGGAAGCTGGGCTGGCCAGCTCTGGACCCAGCTCTGCCAGCTCTATCCACTTACCTCCAATTCTTCCTTTCTGAAATTCTGTTGGCCTGGGAAGCTGTGAGTCTGTGCTGTGCTTGCCAGGAAGGATGGGAGCTGCCTTCCCTTGGTGCTTTATGAATCAGCTTCTTGATGTAGATCTGCAGCAAGTCTTAAAGACTTGGGTCCCCCTCCCCATTCCTCAAAGCCACAGTCGTCATGTGACTGGGCTGTGCAGGGAACATGGGGGCCCAGTTACCCTCTACCACCAGGCCTGTAGCTGAGGCGCACGGCTGTTAGTGCCCAGAGGTAAGGAGGCTGGAGACCGACCTCGGATCAAACATTTCCCAGAATGGGGTGGTGTAGGGACCGTGTTGAGTCTGGCCTGCCCAGTGAGCCTGGGCGAATGGGGTTCTCTGGAGATGGGCTGTGTGTCCTTGGTGGAGTTCATCCATCCACCAGAGATAGACACAGGTGCAGGGGATAAGCGGTGGGTGATAAGGCAGAGCCTCTTGAGTGGGAAGCCTTCCCACAGGTATCTACTGGCCCCTAAGAACTTTGCTGGCTCATGGAGGGGATGAGAAAAGGAGGAGCTCAGGGATATCACCTTAGTATGAGGTCAGGGTACAACTCATAAGGGGACTATGGGCAAATACAGACCCTGAGGATTCTCTGAATCTCCTAGACTTGGTCCAAATCAGACCCTCAATATGTATTTCCAGGGACATTTTTCCCCTGACTGGCAGCTCGCTCTCAGCAGAATCTCTCTTGTTACCATGGCCACAGAGGCCAAGGAGAGACCAGGGAGGGTCATATGTGCACAGATGGGACTGCCACGTTGTGCAGTGCACCACATATACGTCCTCAAGATTCTAGCTCCAGGGGAACATATGTGGCACCTCCCATTGTTGTCTGGGGAGTAGAGATCAGCCCCAGGTGACAGTCTTTCTGACCTCTGCTATGAAAACTCACATTCCTCCCTACGTATCACATGTGATAGGAGGCTTGAAAATGTTGAAAGGCAAATGATGAGGCAATATATAGTGATCAAGAAACAGACTGCCTGGGTTCAAATCCCAGCCAGACCACTTACTACTCAGGTTCCTTGAGTAGGTGTCATAATTTCCTTATGCCTCAATTTCCTCACCTGTATGATAGTGGTACCTATCTTACGAGGTTGTTATAAGAATTTTAAAAATCGATGCACATAAAGCATTGAGACAACAAGCCTGGGACATGGTCACTGCTTCCTAGATACTGGCTTTTATTTTACCAGATTGGTAGAGACTCGAGACCATGTCCTTGAGAACGGGAATTGTTTAGCCTGGAAAGGAGCAGATTTGAGAGGGACATGAAAACTTACAAAATTATAAAGACACAGATTTTTGGCTGAGTATAAGGAAACTCTTCCCAGTCATTGGCTCAGGTGATACTGTGACCTCTCCATCATCAGAGATGTCCAAGTCAAGTTTGGCGAGCTCCAGGGGCATTATGAAAGGTTCCCATATCATGTAGATTCTTAAGCTAAGAAATCCCTAAGGGCCTTCCCACCCTGGAATTCTATGACTTTTTAATTCATAAATCAGTGAGAGTCCATCATGTACCTGAGAGTATTCTTGGCCCTGGGAAACAGTCATGAACCAGACAAAAGTCCCTCCCTCATTAAGTTCCCATTTTATTGCTGGAGGCAAACTATTCTCGATTTTCTCATCCTCAAATCTTCACCACAGCTGGGACTTGAACTCTTCTCTGTCCTCTAAGAATTACATGTATGGCCAGAGTTGAGCTGCATGCCTTGGATTTCAGCCAACCACAGCCAAGAACAGTGAAGGAGGAGAAAGGTCAAGAAGGCAGGACAGCAAACTAGCCTAGTTTATCCTGCAGACTTGGACAGTCACTTCCCTTCCTCGTTTCCTACTTTCAAATTTCTAAGTTTATCTATTTGAGGTTTTAAAACCAGAAAGAATCTGTATCAATCAGGTAATAAACAATCCTCAAAACTCTTTACCATTAACCAAACAAGTTTGTCAATTCAAAAAAGTAACACGTGATTCTTAAACAAATTAAAATGAACATGTGACAAAAACTTAGTTGATTCATTCATAAGGGAACTAGAAAGAAGGTTAAGCAGGTACTGAGAGCATCTGAGGAGCTCAGGATCTGCAGACATTTTCTAAAAAAGAACATTAGAATAAGATTGCTAGATTAGATACCAAAGTGGTCAATGCCCTGTAGGGAAATAAAATCATAGACTTTAGTGTGCTCTTTACTACCCAGGCAGAAATCTGGAAGTTAGTATTTAACTTCCTAGTGTCTGGGTATTAATCAAAAGGTAAATAGCAAAAAAAAAAAAAAGAAATAGCAAAGTCAAGCAATTGTCTTGGAAAATTGCATACTCTTGGGTGGGCTTGTTAGACAGTGCCCCAGGATAGTAGTGAAAAGGGTAGACCACTTCCTCTCCCAGTTTGCCTTATTTCCAGGTGTGAGATATTTCTCTTCGTCTGTTCACAAAGTTGGCTAAAGGCGGAGGAACTCTCCAGGCCATTAGTGAATCAGATCCTCTTGCAGATGAACCATGGGGACTTGCCCCTGTACCATTTCCTAAGGCAGCTACCACAGAAGACCACAGACTGGGTGTCTCAAGCAGCAGAAATATTACATTGTCTCACAGTTCTGGAAGCTAGAAGTCCAAGAGCAAGGTGTCGGCAGGGCTGTGCCCCATCTGAAGGCACGAAGAAAGGATCTGTTTCAGGCCTCTCTGCTAGCTTCTGGGAGTTGTTGGTCACCAAGAATGGTAGTTGTGACGGAACAAGTCTCCCTACCTGTGGTGTTCTCCCGACGTGCACGCCTCTGTTCCTTGTTATAAGGATGCCAGCCATGCCTGATTAGGGCCCCCCCTCCTCCACTGTGACCTCATCCTCACTTAACGAATTACATCGGCAGTGACTCTACTTCCAAAGAAGGTCACATTCTGAGGTACTGGTTGGGGGGAGGGTTAGGACTTCAACATATGGATTTCTGAGGTACACGGTTCCACCCCAGCACCCCAAAGGGGAAGAGTGTGACTGGAAATCTGACTTTCACACATCAGATGAAAAGTGCCTCACATCGCTTCCTCTTCACATTCGGTTCACCAGAGCCAATCATACGACCCCGCTAGCTCGCCCCCAAGGATGTGGGAAGTTAGGGTTTTCTGCGTGCCCGGGAAGCCCATCTCTGCCACGGAAACTTAGATATTTGCTAAGTCCGTTTCACCTCCGACAAATAAGAAAACAAGAAAATGGCATCTGGAGCTGGGAGCTGGCTGGCCTGAGCCCAGGCCTGCTGCTGCTCACTGGCAACCATGGGGCTAGGGAGGTGCCTGTATTATGGTTTCTGGTTTCTCCTCCAGTTTCATTCATTTGTTCTTCAAACATATGACGGGTCGTCTTTCAAGAAGGCCCTATGGTTTAGAAAGTTTCATTTCCCTTAAGAAACAAATTTGGTCTAGTGATAGGAATGGTGTCATAGGGCAACTCATAGTGGGGCCCAATGGGGCCAAAAAACACTGTGGGCTGGAAAGAGGGGCTGGGTTCACGTCCGTCTCTAAACCTTTTGAGAGATTCTGCTTACATGTTGTTTAAAAAGTTGACTCTGATACAGTTGTGATATTCTCAGCTGGCAGAGAAGGCCCTGGGTAAGAGAAAGCATGGTGTAACTAATCAAACTAGTGAGGTGAAGCTGCTGAGAAGCACGCTAATTGGTTAATGAGTAAATGTAACCATTTTATTTAAATTAGCAGCAAATTTCAAGCTATCCTCAAAATAACTGAGAATATTAGCCCTCATTAGTGTAACAGCCTGGAAAATGTCTTCTCCTGGGAAAAAATACAACAGTGGGGTCTCCCCACAGACTATTTAATCAATCACTCCTTCACTCACTCATTCATTCATTTGCTCATTCAAGAAACATGCCCTGAGTGTTACTTTATGCCAAGAATTGGGAGAGGCAAAGGCATCTTTGCCCAGGCCCCGGGTCTGGAGGAGGAGCCAGGCGCTTAGATCATGACAGTTCATATGATACAACCCTACTGCCCCCAACCAGCTTCTCGGGAGCCCAGCAGGATGGACAGTGCGAAGCAGGGTCTGGGGGCTTCTCCCATTCTCCCTGCCTGCATCTTCCCGACTACAGAAGGCACAGGGGAAAACAGTACGTTTCCTATGGGAAGGTAAATTCATGATTGTGGAAGAAAGAAGATGCAAGGATCTTTAATTCCCTCTAAAGTTTTAGAAGTACTTAAGCCACCATGTTGTGCTTCAGAAAGTGCATTTTGACTCTAAGTATGAAGATCAGAGTTGAGCTGAAAGAAGTATTCTATTTTTATGCAGAGACAAATGCCATGGTAGATCAGGTCGTATGTGTAATAAAAGTAAGAAAAATATGGAATTATAGGTGGACTTTGGTACCTTTGCTTTTGGGAATGGTTTGGAATTTCTTCTTCGTGTTTTAAATTCGCCATCGGCCGTGCATACATACACACTTGCCAACCCCACTGGGCTCTGTAACGGAGCCGTGTCTCCTCTCCCGGCCCACGGAGCTTCTGGTGGCCGTGCGGGGGGCATCGGAGGCCTCTCGTGCATTGTGCAGCAACCCCCCAGATCTGTCGAGGAACATCTGGGAGACAAATGAGCAAGTTTTACTCTGTCGCCAAGAATTTAGATCACCAGCCGCTTCTCTGTGACCTGTGGGAGGTTTCTCCACCTCTCTAGGATTTTGTTTATAAGTCCATCAGAATGCCTGGCACTGAGTGGCTGTAAGGTTTGGAAAAACTTCCTTGAGTTTACTTCTTGGTTCTGATGTGACGTTGGGCCCCGTGCGCCTCCTCGTGTGTGGTTGTCGTGTGCAGCAGCAGCTGACAAGCGTCAGTACAGTGCCCCTATGGGGCTACAGTTTGAGGGGAGCCTCAACCAGTCTTGAAACTTCGGCTGACACCTCCAGCTCTGCATGATTCGGGGCCCAAGCCATAGATGGTTATCTGCACATCTTCATGCATTGGGCTCTGAGCTGTGGCATCTCATAATTCCAGGGCCATCATTCCCACAGGAGGCAGATTAAGTGGTACCTCTAGCTGAATTACCAGCAGGGCTCTAATGGCCTAATGTGACCACACCTAAGCCCGTGCCTAGAACGTGATGGCAGGTGTTATGATGTCATGCCGAGAGCAGCCTCTCCAAGTATGAAAAGTGTGACACTTGAGGCTGGGATGAGGAGGGCTGACCGTCTGCAGTCATCCCTCCCTAACCCTGCACCACCAACCCAGGACCCCCAGGGCTGGAGTGGCTCCCTTCATCCTTGCAGCCCTGGAAGCATCCATGGAGATCAGGTGCCTAATGTTATCTGCCTGCATCCCAGGGCTCAGGAGCTCACTGCTCTGTGTCTGCTCATCAGTGAGGAGTGAAGGCATTGTTTTCAACCCAGCCTGCAATCTCCTTTCTTCCACAGAGCCCTACTAAAGAACAGGAACTAGCCTGTCCTGGGCCCCATGGCGGGTACTTGCCTGTGAACCTGACCCTGCACTTATGAGCTATGTCACTTGGGACAAGATACTTAATTTCTCTTTACCTCAAATATCTGTAACTTCAAACCTAGTTTAACTACAGGCTACTATATTATTTTATTGATATACATTATATTTATATAATACATATTACATATATATCTGTATATAATAGACACATTTTATTTATATTTATATTTATATATCCATATGTATAATTAGTATGTGTTAGTCTCCCTAGACCCCTTCCAGGTGTCAATTCATTTCATCTTAAAGCCATGTTGCCACCTTATTCCCAAAGATGTTGGCTCAAAGACATAAAGGTGTGCCCAAGTCCCCACTCCAGTGGGTGGCAGGTGCAGGCCCGTAGTGTGCAGAACACGATGGTAAGTGCAATTATGTCACAGCCAAGAGCACCCGTTCCCAGGGTGGAAGAAGGGGCTCACAGCTGGGAAGAGCAGGCTGATCACCTGGTGCTGTTTTCTCTCCCGGCACTGCCTCCCTTAGGCTCTAGATGCTTCCCCAGGGCACAGCCCAGGTGACCCGTCACAGGGCTCCTTCTCCATCACAGACAGCCCCTGGACCCACCCACAGCTAGCAGCCTGGAGCGTGTCCCTGCCCTGGGTGGGTGAGCGCCAGCCAGTTTGGCACCCTTCTTCCAGAAACCGCCCCTCTCAATTTCCCTTTAAGTGGCTGCACTCAGAGCCGACACATCAGCTCAGTGGGGGGGTGCAGGAACACAGGGAGGCGCCGATGGGGACGTTAGCACGTAGATGTTGGGCTGCGTGAGCTACTCTCTGAGAGTCAGGGGAACTCTGCCCTGTTCCTGAAGCTTCGGTTCTAAAAAAAAAAAAAAAAAAGAGCCGCTTGATTTGTTATTCATTCCACCTGCTATATTCTTCACTTCATGTCCAAACTCCACAATTAGAGTGGCAAACAGCAAGTTTTGCATGACTTTTATGAAGCTCCCACAGGCCGGGAGAAGCAGTCACCACAGTGGGCCAGCCCTGGGGAAAATGGTCGTGGCTCACCACCCAGGGAGCTGCCCCTCCCGCCCGCCCTCCACTCCTGGCCTTTGGAGAGCTTTGCTTCTCAGGCCTCTGGCGTGGGGGCTGGTCACTGAACCAGCATCAGAGCAGCCAAATTTAGATCCAGCCTGGGACCTGGCTCTGTGCTCTCTGACAGATCACTTCCCCGCTCCAAGCCTCAGCTTCCTGGTCAGTAAAATGGGATGGAGGCTGGGGTTTAAATGAAGCAACACACCCAAATGTGCCCAGCCCAAGCCTGGCACGGGATCCGGCTCAGTAACGTGGGTTTCCTTCTAATTAGGGCAGCCTCTCAACATTTTTGAGAGCTCGCTAGTCTGCCTAGAGATAATAATACTGACAACAGCCTACGTTTCTTGTTTAGTGCTCCTCGGCGTCTCTGTAAATGCTCTGTGTGTATGATCTCCGCGACTGCTCTCAGCAGCCCTGGGGAGTGGGTTCTGCTGTTACCCCATCTGTCCACGGGAGGAGACTGGGCCTTGGGGCAGTTATGTAACTTGTCAAGGGTCACAGGATCACCAAGCGGTGGCCCCTGGTGGCCCAGGGGCCAGGGCATGCTCGGAGCCGTGACTTAGGAGTGCCTCCCTGGTTTCATCAGATCTGTGGCCTCCGCTCTCAGGAAGTTCTCTGGGCACAGGACTAGCCACCACAGTGTGGCATGATGAAGGCCCGCGCCTCGGAGGTGTTCAGAGTGTGCTTGCTGGAGGAAGAAAGGCTGCGGTGACCATATAGGGGAGGGAGGATTTAGCCCACCGCCAGGCATGCTCTTCTCCTTAGGACCTAAAAGAAAACTGAGTCTGATTTGCAGTTTCCTCCCTGAAGGGACTATGGCAGGTTCCTGAGGCTAGGCTGAAGGGAATTTGAAAATACTACCCAGCTGGCACTGCCCTTCCCCATCACCCGGGGCTCTGACCCAGAACACAGGTGGGTCAGCTCTCGCTTGATGCATAAGGACTCCTTGCATGTGCCTCTGGCCTTTGGGATTCCCCCTTCCACCCGAGGAACTGGGGCAACCATCTCCCCATTGGAAGACATCTAGTCTCAACATTCCCGGAGCAAAGCATCAGATCCAAAGGCCCCCAGTTCTCTCCACTTCCTACCCTTCAGGTCTCAGCCGAAGTCCACTTCTGCAGGGCAGCCTTTCCAGACCACCCCATCCCAGGTGCTCTCATGAGTTACTCTCAAATCTCTGCACCTGTCTGATTGCTTCACAGCTCTTTCAGTATACGAATAAATGTGATGAGAAGCACAGTGGGCGGTTAATCGTGAATTTGTCTACTTGTTAAACAAATAAGCTTACGATCTACCACTAGATCGTAAGTTTCTCGAGGGCAGGCACTTGCTTGTCCTCCAGTGTATCCCTCGAGCCTAGCACACTGCCTGGTACAGAGCAGGAATCTGTTCATCAAGTTGGTGGATTTTTGAGTAATTGAAGGTAGGCTTCCTGACAAAGACCTCCTAGCAGCCTGCCCAGCCACACTGGATCTGCCACTCATCAGCCTACACCCAAAGCCTGACTCTTCTGTAAAATGAAGTTAAAAACATCCACCTGATAGAGGTTTTGTGAGGATTAAGTGGAGAAATACACAGGGTGCACAGCACCGAGCCTGGTACCCTGTAAATCCTCAGTCAATATACTGCAATTACTATTATTTTTAGTAATAAGTTATTAGTGAAGATAAGATCTGGCAGGATCTGTAATCTCTTCTTTTAGACCCAGTATCTTTTCGTGGGGACCTGGGGATGGGAGCTGGAGAGGTATACCCTCCCCGACTGGGATGGAAGCCAGATCGTGTGTATTTTTCTTGAGGAGGGCCAGTTGTTATGGGGCATGTTGGACAGGAGTGGGGAAGGAGAGCCCTTCCATTGAGGCCTCTCCAGCCCCCATGCTTGCTGGCACACAGAAACGGCCTGCCTTCCTATTTGACTCAACCCTCAGGCCAGAGAGAGTTCTCCTATTGACAGGGCTGCAGTCTCCCCGCCGGATCCTTTTGCAACTCACACTTGCACTTGAGAGGTCCCACGGAACTGCACGCAGGAGTGCCCAGGGTGCAAGCAGTGAGCCAGGGACAGAGTATAAGTCACAAGCCTTCCATCTCAGGAGACACACTGCTCTTGGACTGCTTAGGTACAATGTCCACCCCCCACCCTGCAAAGGCTCTTCCTCCTTCAGTTTGGAGCAGGAAGTGGGGAGCTTTCCCCAGAGCTGATGTGTGTGCTCTGCTGCCCTTTGCACGAAGGCAGGCCCTCAAGCAGCGAGCTGCATCATTGGCTGCTCCTTGCTCCTGTTTCTGGGTGGGGCAGTTCTCCACTACGTGGGCCTGTCCTCCTCAGTGCAGGATGGTTAGCTTCCCTGGACTCTGACCAGCAGTAGGCTCAGTGTGGACTGAACCATCCCCATGCATTTCCAAAGGGGCCCTGGAGGAGGAGGTCCGTACCACCCCTGGCTGAGAATGTGATAAAGAAGGAAGCATACGACACAGGTTCTAGGATTGGGGAATGGCTAGTGGCCTTGAGTGGGGACATCTGAGTGGTGTTTCTACCAGGGCAGCTTAAGGATATGCTGGTCTATTTCAAGAAATTTCCTAAGGAGATGTGTTCAGAACGTATTATGTGCATAAAGGGGTTCTTGTATTTGATTTTTCCAACTAACTTCATTGTCACCACACTGCCTTTGTCCCAGCTGCTTTTTCTGCAATCTGCTCATTGCTGAGCATTAGTCCTGCCAGCACAAAGCTTTAGTGGAGTCCTTGAGGTTAGCACTGTGTTAATATACTGGGAATTTCAGCAAAGCTGGGCCCTCTGAATCAATCACTAGAACAGCTTTATTTTTTTTCTTGCTCAAAAGTACATTATTAAATGCAGGAACACGTGTGGGAGTGGAGGTTGACTTGGGTGAAGGACACGCTTAAAAGGAAAATTTCATGACATTTTTTCTGCAGGAAAAGGGCCTTGCTGGTCTTAATTCTTGTATAACTGAGCCTACAGAACACATTTATGTCTCTGCGGTATCTTTAGCTCCTCGGAATATCCTGAGCTGCTCAGAAGTCACTCAGTCATATTTGCCTGGGGCATTATAGGTACTTAACAGCTATATATTAAATAACGAAAGGACTGAATTCATGGAAAATTAAGGCCTTTTTTAAGTGAGGATCACAAAATGGACTGAGCCCGTTTTCCCCTTTTCAGTTGCTCTGGGGGTTTCTAGGGTGGCAGGGTTTGAGCTGGCACTTACCCCTGAAGGAGGACGGTTGACGCCATTGGTGCGTTTCCTGAGTACGTGGAGGTCACACAACGTCTGGGAGGACGTGGTAGGTAGAGGGCCTCCATCCAGAGAGACGAGTTGGACAGGGAGCCAGCGACATAGACTCCTCTCCCCACCCTGAGTGTGCTAGTTAAGGATGGAAAGAAGCCGGCTACTAGGAGGGGTGTGGCGTTGAGAGAAGGTGTGTATTCTAATTTGCTTTTTAAGGGAAGCAATAAAGGAGCGCGTCTGAGGCTGAGGGAAGGAAGTCTGTAGAGAAAGAGGTCTGATACGTGGGGAGAGAATGAAGCAACATTCTGGGGGTGGGGAAGGGGCAAGGACAGGAGAGGATGGGGTCCAAGGCCAGTGGGGCTGGCCCCTGGACTGCAGGGGAGGAGCTCCTTGGTCTGAGGCCCGAGGGCAGGATGGAGGCTGGTCCAAGGGGAGCAAGTTTGCAGGCTGAATTGCAAGTCAAGCGTGGGGGCTCTGCTTATATTCCAGAGTAGCGAAGGCATGGACACCCTGCTAAGGGGGGTGGCTCGGAGACTGAGCCGGCACCCCCAGAAGGCCTAGTGGGGAGTGCAGGGTGGCGGGGCCCGGCTGCAGCTGAAAACCATGAGTCTGTGGAGGCTCTAATTTGCCCAGTTCCACAATTTTTCGTGGGTCGTGCCCAGCATCCAGGGAGAGGGTGTAGAGAAGGCAAACGGGCTGCAGAGGCGGGGCTTACAGGGTATCAAAGGCAGCAGGAATAAGGAATTAAAGACTGGAAGGTGCTGGCAAGGGGGTGGTTGAAGGAATTTGGGTGCAGCCTTTCCGAGAACGTGGAGAGGCTGGGAAGGTGATAAAGGTAGGGGAGGAAAGGGAAAAAAAAAGTTATTATTCGGAAGTTCTTGGGTTGATGAGCAGGCATTCGGGAAGTAAGAGTGAGGTATCACGACGAATAGGGGGTTGGGGGGCAGTAGGGCAGTGGAGGATAAGGTCTGGGGGTACAGCAGTTCCGGGCACTAAGAGCTGGGATCCAGATATGGGCGGCTGAAGCGCAGCGCAGGTGACCCTCCCCAGAACTGAGGCCCCGGGGCAGGTGGGGCCATTCATTGGCCTAAGCGATACCCGGTGGGAGGGAGGGGGCACAGCAGACTGCACGGGAAGCGCTTGGGTGAGAAGCACAAAGTGGGCAGCGCGTGGTGGGGTCTGATGGCTGATGCCCAGGGAGATGTTCCTGTCCCGGATGGAGGGCTGAGGTGTGGAAGGGGTGCTGCTGTGGGGAGAGGGGAGAATTGGCTCTGCCTTGTGTCCCTGATGGAAGAATGAGCAGATTCAAAGCCCACAAGAGTGGCAGTATCCTCCAGGAAGAGCCCTGTGTGGTGGGGACAGGAGAAGTTGCTTTCGGCTGGAAAGGACTGTCCTTAAAAGATACTGGGACTTCGGTAGGCATTTGGGGAAGGCTTGGGGGGGGGGACGGGCAGCAAAGGAAGATCAGGCGGGAAAGAAGCACAGAACATATCAGGAGTTGAGAGAGGGTGACAAAGTCCCATAAAGACAACGAAAGTTAGACCTGATATACACACATAGGCCCATGGGAACTGGGAGGCTGGGAGGAAAGGGATGGCGGAATCAGACTAGGGAACCCCATCTCCTATACTCAGCCACTGCAGTCACTCTGGGCCCCACAAAGTACCCACTCCCATGTTCTCACGGCAACAGAACTCCATCCCCATTACATCGGTCCAGGATCAGCAGAGCTTCATGGAGCTTCCCCTCCACCCCTGGAAGGAATCAGAGTCCCAGCTGCCTGGGAGAAAAAGGGCTGAGTCATGGTGACCTAGAGAGGTCAGGGAAGGCTTCCTGGAGGAGGAGCTGCACCTGGAACTTAGACAAAGAGTAGCATAAGCAAAAGCACAACAGAAAGAGCACTTCAGGAGTGGGGGCCACAGGTGGGAAGAGGTAGAATCAAACCTTCCTTTCCTTCTTTAGTAAGAAGCAGGGTATTGTAGTGTCTGGGAGCTGGATTTGGAGCCAGGTGACCTGAGTTCAGTTCCCAGCTTTGCCCCTTGCTATGCATTCATTTACCTCTATCTAATTTAGTTTTCTCACCTAAAAATGGAGACGATAATACCCCACTAATCCAAGGTTATTTTGAGGATGAAACAAGTGTATTTGTAAAGCATTTAGCATCCCTGACATACAATAAGAGCTCATTAAATATCACTAGTGTAATTATTTTCTGTAATCAGGAGGGGAAAAGGCAGCAGTTTGCTGAGGACCTACACTCTGTGCCTTATACTTCACAAACACACCTCTGAAATGAGCTACCTGTATCATTTTTACTAGATAGAAAACTACCTCCCAAATTTTGTGGCTTATGATACATCCATTTGTTTAGCTCAAGACTGAGGGTCAACAGTTTGAGCTGGGCTGGACTGGCCCTGTCTTCTGCTAGTTTCAGCTGGGCCCAATCAGGCATCCATGGCCAACTGCTGGTCAGCTAGTTGAGTCGGCTTCTGGAGGTTGGCTGATTGTCAGCTGGAAAGAGGGAGCTTCTGGGGCATGTGTGTTTCATCATCCAACAGGCTAATCTAGACTTCTTCACATGAGGGCCGTGACAGGGGTTTCTAAGAGCAGCAAGAAAGGGCAAGCATAACTGTCTGAGTCTCTGCTTGCATCACGTTTGCTGTGAAAATGTTGTCCTTGCCCAGAGTCAGTCACAAGGCCACAGCCAAGCCCAGCCTCAAAGGGCAGAAGCAGAGTTGGCATGCAAGGATGGGGAACATCTGTGGCCATTTTTATAACATATCACAATGGCTTATCATGTCCATTTTTATTATTTCATTCATTCACTTATGCATTTGTTCACTTGTTCATCCAAAAGTATTTACTGAGCACCTGTCTTGTGGTGTGCAAGAAAAGGAATCCCAGAAAGAGGGGCCTCGGTCTCCTACTACTCTCTCCATCATGTCAAGCAGTGATTTGGATGATAGAGATACAATAGTGAGCAAGACAATAGTGCAGTCCATCTGGCATTGCTGTCTGAGGTCTGTAACATTCAGTAAAGTTGTGAGCTGGATCTTCTTCCCCCAGTAAAGCAGGTAGGGAAGGAGGTAGAGATGGAGATGGTGTTGGAGCAGGCACAATCGAGATTTACATTTACAAATTGCAATCAGGCAGCAATATTTCATCCACATGAGGTCGATTTCTCTGAGCTAACTTCTCCCTACTCGATCTTAACTTATAGGGTTTTTTTTAAGATTTTATTTATTTATTCGAGAGAGAGAGAATGAGAGAGAGCAAGCACATGAGAGGGGGGAGGGTCAGAGGGAGAAGCAGACTCCCCGCCGAGCAGGGAGCCTGATGCGGGACTCGATCCAGGGACTCCAGGGTCATGACCTGAGCCGAAGGCAGTCGCTTAACCAACTGAGCCACCCAGGCGCCCTAACTTATAGGTTTTATTACCATGCTCTTTCCCCCATCTTCCTGATCACTGAGATTGCTGGTGAGTCCAGATCACCACTGACCTCATATGTTAAAATCTCTGTCAAATACACACATACATACACACTCTCTCTCCCCCTCTCTCCATCTCCCTGGGAACATTCTAAGCTCTTCTTAACTCAGCGCAGGGTAACAGTTGTGGTGAGCCATCAAATGATTGAGACCCCTCATTGCTCATGGGGCCAGGTTAGAGTTAGACCTGGCACAGACTGTGTCCTGGGAGCAAATATTGAGAATCTTGTCCTCGAGAAAGAATCCCATTCCATCTAAACGATTAATCCACAAGGCCATATGGAATGTGTTGTCCAAGGTTCTGGTCCAAAACAGAAGAGAGCGCTTAGAAGAGTCTTAGAGTAAGGGACATGAAACAGGCACTAGGGAGGAAGCTTGGATGGATTTCTAACCTGGAGTTCAAGGTCCCTGGAATAGTTTATCAATACATTCACTTAATCAACTAATGTGTTTTGAGTACATGTCACATGTCAAGCAGTGATTTGGACAATAGAGATACCATAGTGAGCCAGACAAGCTTGGTTCCTGCCATCAGGAAACTGTTAACCTGGTGGAAGAGATCCATGTTACAAAAACAGCACTAATGGCTAGCACTAAGCAGCCCTCAGGCTACACCATTCCCTGACCACTCTGTGCAGGAAGTACTGTTCTGACCGCCTGCTTTGACAGATGAGGAAATTGAAAGAACGAATGGCCAAGGGCATCATCTGTAGTCACACAGCTAATGAACAATGGTGGGGGGGGGACTTAAATGAGGCAGTTCGGATCCAGAGTTAATCTTTCTAGAGTCAACTCCTTCCCCTCCCCGCACTGGATCAAGTTTTCTTGGTACCTGTTTTCCAAGTCCTTTGTTGTTTTCTTTAAGAGCATGCATCACATTCTGTGATTCTATTTCTGTGTGATTACTTGGTGAGGGAGCATAGCAAAATGGTTGTGTCAGTCAGTTCAGGCTTCGTTATGCTCCAGTAACAGATGACCTCGAAATCCAAGTGGCTTACAATAACAAACATTTCTCGGTCGCGCTACTTGTCCAAGTCTTTGCTGACCTTATCTTCCTTTTGCAGTGCCCTGTCAAAAGCAGCCAATAGTAACGAAGGAGTGCTCTTGATCTAAAGCACGGTCTACCAAGTGACTGCAGGCAACAGTTACGCCAAATGCCTCACCACTGCGTAAAAGAGGTCACCATCTTTCCAGCCTCTGGGGATGGTTCCTCCCTGCCCGCTCTCTGGCCCCAGAGTCAGTGTCCCATATTTTCGAATTTGACAGCACCCCTCATCCGGTATCAATTTATCATTCATCTTAGGCTGAGGGTCCCCAAATCGCAGTGACTTACAACAAGAAATGCTTATTTCTTACTCATGCTCTGTGGTCATCATGGTTCAGCTTCAGCTCTGTGTCATCTTGCCTTTTTCTGGGACTGAAGAAGCAGCCCCCATCTGGGACACTGCCAGTCCAGTGGCAGAGAGTAAAAAGTGATGTGGTAGGTCACATGATGGCTCTTCAAGCTTTTGATTGGGAATGGCACACGTCTCTGCCATTTATATCCCATTGGTTAAAGGCACATAGCCAAGTCTGACGCTAATGATGCAGGGACATGGAATAGCTCAGTCGGGGGTGGGGGGGAGGACACAGGAGGGGCTTCACAGGACAGAGCAGTGAATCAGCCTGTTCAAGTCGTTGAGGAGCATGCACTGACCGGCACAAGCTGATGCAGAGTTGGCAGACAGCTGTGGTTTGAGGAATGAAGAATGCCAGGGCATTTTCCCAAGGGCACAGGATCTGTTCCATCCTAGCTGTTTGTCAGTGAGCAGACACAGCTATGAAGGGCTCTGAGCAGTGCCTTCCAAAATAGGGACCCAACTGGACCCTGCAGCCAGATAGCTGGTGTCTGATATTTCTTCAAGATTGTGAACTTCCCATTGAACAAGTGAACCATGTCTGTGCATTCGAGGGGAGGGGGGCATATTATCAACAACAAAAACTGCCACAAATTTGGGCAGCTTCAGCTGAAAACACAGGGTGGGGGCTATTACAGAAAACCCGGGTGATTCATTGCATAGACCCCAAAGGAGGGTCGACAGGGCCAAGAGCAGGGGAGGCGGGGGGAAGGCAGGAATGGGGGCAGCTCCAGGGGCCTCAGCAGTTAAGAGTTCATGGATCCGCTCGAGCTACACATGTCTTAGCTACAGAACTGCCTCATCTCTGTGTCTTTCCTGGGAAGAGACAGCCTTCTTGGCCCCTTGACAGCCCACTCTCACCCATGGGCAGGTGGTAGAGTTACAGAATCCAGACTATTCGGGGCCCACCCCTGGCCGGAGCCATTCTCAGAGAAGGGGTCACTGTTAGACATTATAGGCCAATGCAAGGACAGCTGCTCCTGCCTCTTCACAACTGCCTGCCCCAGTCCCTGGCTCTGCACCCTCTTATCTTGTTCTGAAATGTACAGAGAGCAGGAGGAACAGGGGAAGGGCAGCAACAGAACGGGGATGAGCAGCTAAGGCCCAGGCCTGAGCAGTGGGCAGGCACTGCTCCCTAGAGACAGACACAGAAGGCTGCAGAGAGACTGCTCAGCCAGCGATCCCAGTCCAGGGCACCTGCTCCTCGTCTCATCCTGGGCCACGCCAATCTTACTTTCCTGTAACCCAGTTTCCTTTCATCTGCAGTTCTCAGCTTCTTCTCCTCTTATACCTACATGATAGATGATATTCAGATACTCAGCCCACTCCCAGGGGCTTCCTAAGGCTGTGTGAACCTCCAGGCTCACTGGCTTTTCATCCACTAGAGAAAGCATACTAGCCTGCAAATGAGTGAGATATTTATCTTGTTAAAAAAAAAAATCAGACATTCACAAACCAGTAATTCATTATTTAAAAAAGTGCCTTGCTTTATATAATAACTGAGTAAAGCATATACATACATGCCACCTATATTCACCCTGTAGCTAAAGACCACTGTAACTTGATCCTTTTACTTCATTCCCTTTGGTGTTCTTGAAAGGTCTCCTGGGTATTCTGTATTTGTTAATACTCTTAGTTGCAAGTGACAGAGACCCAACTCAAACCAACTTAAATGCAAAAAAGTTTTTCTCTCATGTAACTGACAAGGCCATGTCTGGCTTCAGCTTCAGGCAGGGCTGGATCCAGGGGCAGGAATGAAGCTTGCTGCACTCTTGTCTTCTCTTTTCTTCCTTTCCTTTCCCCTCTCCTTATTCCTCTTCCTCTTCCTCCTCCTCTTCTTTTCTCCCTTCCACCTGCCCTCCCTCCCATTTTGGCTATGGTTCCCTTCATATGTAACTTTAGTCTCTTTCATATTCAAGTGGAAAAGGTTTCCCTGATTTACCTGAGGAAGAAGGCAGCAAGTAGCTCTGGGCCTAGAGCCTTCTAGCATGCTTGCACAAATAGAAAATCTGAGGGAGGACTTTCATTGGTCCAGACTGGATCAACATGTCCATCCTGGAACCAATCCCTAGGCCAAGGCAATGGGGTAGACTGTGAAACATGCCTACCGTTATGGCCAGAGTGAAGCAAGATGCTGTTACAAGAAAGCAAATAAAGCTGCCAGCATCAAGAATCCTTGCAGCTGCCTTCTCCAGTTTGTCTCTGGTCTCTCGCTGCTAATTCCCTCCTGCTCAGCCCTCAGTTTCCATGCAGGAAGCCCAGATGGCCCCCGCCCCCTGGCTCTCTCCTGGGACAGAGGAGCTGACAAGGGAAACACTGAGCCCAGGGGACACCAAGAGCTCAGAATGACACGGGAAGAGAAGACAGAACAAGGTGGGAGATTCGGGTTGCTGCCTGGGTTGGCTGGGTGGCAAACAGCCCCAGAGATGGTGGTAGAGAGATGGCTGACGCCCATGCTGTGGGTACGAGGCCCAGAATGAAGCACACGAGTATGAATCTAAGTCAAAATTTCCAAGCGCAGCAATGGTGCCGAGCGGCTGCTGGCCTGGCCATCCTGCCCAGGTACACAGTGGGAGGCAGAAATCAGGCCTCGCTTAGTCTTTCCTATTCAGTCTTATGCTCAAAGACCGCACCCTGGTCCAAAGCTCACTTTTCTCCCCTGTCCCGCAGACAGGCCTACAGAAGGGGCTGTGTCACCTCTAGCCCCAGCTCGCTTTCCAGGCCCTTTGGATGGTTATGACTCAGAAGACTCTGAGAATTCCTCGGATGTGCTGATAGGTGGAGGGACAGTCCCACCTGAAGTCACAGGATGCTATCAACTCTTCAGCCCTGAGCTGCTTTTCCAGCCTCATCTCCCCACCCCCGGGGGCACTCTCTTTCCCCAAAATGGCAAGGTAGTGCCAAGCCTCCGTGCCTTTGTTTGTCCTTTCCCTTCTGACAGCGGTCCCTCATCCTACTCCATTATCTGGGCACACTACTCTCCTCCTAGGCTGTTCTCGAAACTCATCACTCACAGACCAGCCCCAGCCCCTCCAGCACTCTGACCTGCTCTGACGCTGCTCTCAGCCTGGCCGTGAGGCGCATCTCTTCCCTTTTCGGAAGGCTGTCTCCCCACTCGGCTCCCCAGGGGCACCCATGTCTTGCTCCTCTCTGCTCCCCGGTGCCCAGCTCAGGCCACACCCTAGTGGGCATGAAGGAGTGTCTGCTGAATCAAACTGGATCGTCTATTGGCTATGCACTGAGTGCCTGTTACAGACCGCTCCACACACACCTGGCGGGCTCAGGTACTTAGCCTCTCCTGTTCTGTTCCACCAGGGAAATGGGCTCACAGGGGGTTGCTCTGAGCTGGGGCCCTTGCTTTCCACACTGGTGCTCCTTCCCAGCTCTGGCAAACAGGAATGTTTATAAATGTTTTCCTTCCCTTAATGTACCTGGTTCTGTGGTTAGTGAACAGAAGATCATTTTGGAAATGACTCCCCTTCACTCCTGATTTAGCATCAGTGCCCTGCGGCCCTCAGCGCTGTAACTGACCTCTGTGTCAAGGGGTTAATGACCAGTAACCAAACACTTAAATCAGCCTGCCCTTTCTGCAGAAGGGTCAGCAGCTCATTCTTGGTAAAGAGGACAAAGCCCATTTCTAGCACACATTACAGATGTCACAGTCACTACTCTAAATTGAGATTGAATAAAGCAAGCCTCGCTCCTTCTCTGCCCCCACCCCCCTGCACGAGGCAGGCCGGCGGCCTGCCTGCCGTTTCCGGGAATCCTTACGCACAGACCCACTGGCCAGGCCGACTCAGGACGGAGGCCAGAGGTGAGGGGGTTGAGGCTGGGCAGCTGGACTGGGAGTCCCTTCCCTACTGGGTCCCCACCGGCCTTGTTCTCACCCTGCAGTCCCTGTGGCCAGGCCCATGGCTAGCAGCTTTACAGGTCTGGAAACTGAGGCTCAGAGTGGCTTCTCAGCCACAAAGTGAGGGCAGGGCTGCCGAGTGGAAACCCAGGTCCACTTGACTCTATCCCACCAGATCAGTGGTCCTCAAACGTTCTCATGCATCTGACTTACCTGGACGGCTTGTTAAAACACAAACTCCTGGGCTCTGTTCAGAGTTTCTGATTCAGCAGGTGTGGCGTTGGGCTCAAAATGTGTACTTCTATCAAGTTCCTAGATGATGCTGGGACCACACTTAGAGAACCGTTCTCCTAAACAGTGGTGCTTCCTAACCCCTAGGCCGCCCTCATCAGAGTCTTACAAACAGTGCCTCTGCAGATGGGGATCCCGCTTGGCCCCAAGATGAGAGGGAGGCTTAGAATCCAGGTGGTCGTAGGTGCTGTCCCAATGTTTCCTCCCTAGGCTGCACAAAATGTCCTTACTACAGCTAGTTTTGAACCTTGGTTGCACATTGAAATCACCTGGAACAGACTCCATACCTAGGCCTCACCTTCTAAGACTAATACAGACTTTAAAGCTCCCCAGGTGATTCTACTGTGTGACCAAGGTAAAGAGCACTGCCTTCGCTTGGTTGCATTTAGGAGTGTGTCCCTTTGATCGCTCCATTCTCCCCCACTTCATTTGCTCACAGTTCTTTCTCTTCTTCCAACACCCAGCACCCATCCCCTCCTCCCAGAAGCCCACCCCATGCAGTGGTCCAGCCCACAGGTTGGCTTTCCCTCCAGTGATCTTTGCCACCCCGCCCCCATTTTGATACTTTGTAATCATGCCATTGTTTGTGGTTTTTGGACCCCTAGACTGTCACTCCCCTGGTGTGTTTCCCCACCCCCACAGAGGACTGGGCTCTGAAAACTTGCTGGGCTGCAAACAAATCCTTGAAGGTATAGATCTCCTGCAAGTACCCAAAGAAATGACCCTGCTCCACCCTGGATCACTTTCCCCACAAAAGCACCCTGCAAATAGAGTTGTTTTCTCCCTGTAGTAGGTTCTAGAGCCTCTTGTTAAAAGTGCCCCGCAATGACTCCCCTCCTCCCACCCCCTCAGCACCCTCCAGGCTGAGGAAGGTTTTAGCCAAATACCACCACTTCCACCCCTTCTCCCGATGACAGAGTGTCTCTAAATGTCTCTACCTTACCTCATTTTTCAAGGTCACCCACTCGATAGGCCAGCGGTGTTGCTGCCCCAAATCCACATGCCCATTGTTTGGAAGAGAGCTGGGACTTCTCTTGCACCTTGGAACCATGTTATTAAGTCATTTAACCAACCCCATTTTGTTCCTGATTTGCCTGGGAGGCCCTCCTCCCTCTCCCCCTGCCTGTCTCAGCCTCTGCTCTGGCGGGGGTCCCCTGCCAAGGGCTGGGGGAGACGAGACCATCTGCGGTGCTCGACCCGGGAGTGGGATGAAGGCCCTGAGTTGCCAAGGTCTCAGGCCAGTGACTCAAAGATATTTACCAGTAAGAATTTTTTTAATATATGAAGATAATAAGAGGGCCCACCCTAACTCTAACCTCAAGCAAAGAAATATAGTATCTCGATTTGCCCATGGGACCTAATCATAAGTGGGGGTGTTATTTTTTTTAGTAATATGAAGAGAAAAGCTCACAGAACCCTATGACTTGTCACTCAGAGCAAGGTCAAAGGTCATGTGGCTTTCCTCTAGACCAGGGCCAACAAACTACAGCCCATGCACAGCCCTTATTTTTGTAAATGAAGCATTACCAGAACACAACCATCCATTTACTGTGTTTAGCTGTGTTCATGCTACGATGGCAGAGTTGAGTTTTCAGACTGTATGGCCCTCTGTGCAGGAAAGAGTTAACACAGCAGGCCTGTGCCGTCCTTTGAAAGGCCTGCTTACCATGTTGGCCCTTGACAGGCATCTGGGAACTTGGATTTCAGAAGGGTTCCCACCATTCCCAGATGTGTTAAGAGTGGCTTGCTGTGCCTGACCAGACTGTACAAACAATATGGTTTATGCTAAACACCTGCTTTGCTCCTGGGAGTCTGGAATGTTGGTATGTACCAGGCAGAGGCTGCCTACATGACCAGCCCTGATAAAAACCCAGCTGAGTCTGTAAGAGCTTTCCCCGTAGGTGACATCTCACCTGTGTTGTCCCAGTTGCTTGCTGGGGGAATTAAGTGCATCCTGTGTGACCACTAGGAGAAGACCCTTGGAAGCTGGCACCTGGTTTCCCCCAGACTTTGCCCTATGTGCCTTTTCCCTTTGCTGATAGGACTTGTATCCTTTTGCTATAAGAAATCATAACCGTAAGTACAAATATGGGCAGAGTCTTCTGAGTCCTAATGAATCATCAAATCTGGGAGTAGCCTTAGGGACCGCCCAACATACTGTAAAGCCAAAAATATTTGCTACCTGGCCCTTTAAGGAAAAGTTAGCCAACCTTGCTCTACACAGCCTTAGTCTGGGTGGAAATTATGAGTTACATGCCTCCTATCGCACAGGACTCTCAGCTCCCCAAGGCCTGGCACAGGTCTTTTGCTCTGTATCTTCGGGCCAAGCGCAGTATCTTACATGAAATATATGGAGGGAGGAAGTCAGCAAACCTACAAATAATGGATTCAAGCCATGTTTTTTTAAACTATGGGTGGTGAATTCAATTTAAAAGTGTATGACCAATGCTTTTCAGGGAAAGAATAGAAGAGGAAGTATCAGATTGCATTGCATATGGTGAGACTAAGGTTCGTGTCTTGAAAATTTTGTCTGTTATACATGCAGACCAGCGACTATCCCGGATGATGATGTAAAAGGGCTTTCTTCTTGTCCATTGCAATGGAAAAATCATGTGAAGCCCACTGGATTGTGCTCCCTTTGCCAACTGCCCAGGGAGAAGCCCCCCCGGACCCTCCCCATCTCTCCGGTCTTTACACTTAACCGCGTTCTTGCCCCACCCCGCAGAACGTGTACTACACGAGCAGTCAGCAGATCCACGTGGGCATCCTGAGCCCCACGATCGACGACGACGACAACCGGTGCCTGGTGGACGTCAACAGTCGTCCACGACTCATCGAGTGCAGTTATGCCAAAGCCAAGAGAATGAAGCTCCACTGGCAGTTCTCTCAGGTAACAGCCCCCGAGCCGCCGGCAAGAGCAACGGGAGTGAAGAGCAGGTGGAAGGTCCACAGGGGCCCCAGAGTGTGGGGGGCAGATGCTAGGGAGCAGCACGGGGAGCCAAATGGGAGCACAGTGACTCTCGGGATTGACTGGGCACCTACCATGTGCCAGGGCCTTCACGTCCATTATTAGCTGTCTCCTGATGCTGGCTCTAAAGGGGAAATTATTGTTGTTGTTGTTGTTGTTTTACTATCATTTTATTTAATTTGTAGACATAAGGAAACAGGCTCAGAGGGGGAAGTCATCTGCCCAAAGTCACACAGTAAGGAGCAGGCCTGGGATTTAGACTCGGGCCGCTCTGACTTTAAACCCTCGCCTTTCTTCTCCACATATCCTTTCTCCCGAGATGAAGCCCAGTGTCCCAGGTGTAGACAGTGCTGGGGTGTCTCTGGCCTTGTGCCCCACTCTGCCTTCCTCCCAGGATGGGCTCCCTCTAGGGGAGGAGGCTTCCTCAAAAGACCCTGTGGATGCAGCATTCCTGTGTTAAGTCTCCATCAGTTCTGAGGCCCGTATTTGACTTCCTGCTCTCCATTGGCCCAGTTATAAGATGAAGCCCAAAGATTAAGATGCCCAGTGGGAGACGGCCCACAGTGACCCCACAGAGGCCTCCCAGCCCCCAGGGCATCCACTAAGTTAGAGCTGGTTTCCCCCCATAGGCAGGGACACTCACCGCCCAGGTGGTGCAGAGGAAGTGCTCAGAACAGGAAGTGAGGAACCCATCACGTTCGAAGGCATCGGGGACTGTACGTGGTGGATGCTTCCAGGGAAGTCAGAAAGGGAATGTCCATATTTGTGGGACTGAGTGGCAGGACCCCGACTCAAGCCTCCCAGCAAGCTGCTCCTGCCCTAGGGAGGAAGCTGACAGGTGCTGGAAGAGGCTTCGTAGTTACTGTCCCCGTGGTGGGGGGGCAGGGAAGAGGGGGCCCTGGCCATCTCTATATTCTACGGGCATGGGAAACCTTTCGCCTGTGACCTGGGTATGTGCAACCAGAGCACTGAGGTCCTAGATGAGTGGTGAAGGTCAATACCGAGTTCAAAACAAGGTCCTAGATTTAGGGGCTAGTTGGAGAACAGGAGCAAGGGCCTGGACGAGAGCCTTGTGACCCCAGGAAAGCAGATGCTAGGGAGCAGCATGGGGAGCCAAATGGGAGCACTTCTGAGGGCAGGTAGGAGATGTGTGCTGCTGCTTGGAGTCCTGGCTGGGCCCCCAGTGCTGCGCCAGGCCAGTGACTCCCGCCCTGCTCCTTCCTGTTTACATGACCTTCGCCGCGTGTTGTAAACTATAAAGAGCAATAGCCAGCCTTCATAGAGTGCTAAGTGCCAGACTTTGTAAGCCCGGGGCACAGAGCAGCTCAGTTAACCCTCACAGCGGCTGCCAGATACCGTCACCCCGGCGTTCCACACAAAGCTGTTAAATACCATGCCCAGCGTGGTCCTGGGGGTGACTATCCACACATTGTTTCAAACTCTCTTTTACTTCCAGTTGGGGCCTGTTGGTAGCAGCACCTGGAAGAAGGTCAGGGTCAGGGCTGAGGTTTGAGAATACGGGGCACAGCTTCCTCGCGCCTCCCTCTCTCTTGCTGAAGTCCCTGTTCTCACCCCAGACTCTGCCTCTGTCACGCCCCCTGTCAGCTGTGTAGCCCTGAGGGACACGGGGAGGGGCTACATTTCCCCTCTGGCCTCCTTTACGTGGAAAGGCCGAGAGAGCGCCAGAGGTGTGTGGTCAGGGAGGAAGGCCAGATGCATGCTCCGTGCTCTCCAAAGCAGCTCAGGCTAGATGCAACATTGGCCTGCAGCCTGGAGGCAACAGAGAGGAAGGGACACATGGGCCGCATGGAGGTGAGTGGGGCTGACTTTGCTGGGGTGAAACGGAGATCGTCCCCTCCAGAGACTCTGTGCAGGGGCTCCCATCAGGCTGCTCTCTGCTGCCTTCAGCCAGGCCTGCGGGGCCCATGAGCTCAGCTTCCCCACTGGGAATTGGGAAGGAAGCCGCACAGGAAGGTGGTGGGTGCAGAGCCAGAGCAGGGCGGGTGGCTTTTCAGAAGAGACAGTACTTCACCTTGAAGAATGTGTAGGAGCTTGCTCCATATGAAAACCGGGAAGGGCATTCCAATGAGAGGGAACAGCATGCGCAAAAGCTGTGGAGCCGCCAACCCTGGCTATGTTCAGGGAGCTGTGGAGAGTCAGGCGTGGCCGGGTCCTAGAGGGCACGGGGTGGGGGTGTGGTGGCTGCCGATGGGCCTGGAAGAGCAGCTGGGCCAGGTTGGGGACACCATGGGCCTAGAGTTGGGCCTGTGGGCGTGAAAATGTACAGCTGGGGACTGGCCTGTTTAGGTCTGGGCTTTGGAATGCTCCTGTGGCAGAGACTGTGGAGATGAATGGGAAGGGGGAGATTCTAGAAGGGGAAGAGAGGCAGGAAGAAGAGCTAGCAGGAGGCTGAAATGCAGTGTGAACATTTAGCCGTTCCCTCCTCCCTCTCCTCTAAGAGTGACCTCGGGGTCCTTAGGGCCCTGCCTGGCCACCGAGATCTCTCAGGGCAAGGTCTAAGGCTGCCCCTTGGAGCCCAGCTTCTGGTGGTGTGGCTAGGAGGCCTCTAATGGACAAGCATGCCACTTCAACTGGCCAGGAGAAGGAGTAGGAGCTTCGGGCAGTTCTGGAATAGCCCCTGGAGGGCGGGGCGCAGCCAGGCAGGCACCTGATGCTCAGGGGACTCTGTGTCACCGGGGTATGTGTGCTCTTGAACTGAAGTGAGCTCCCTGGCCCCTTTGCAAGCCTTGTTCCTCCGAGGAGCTCCGGAATCACCAGGGAAACAGAGCTCAGTAGAGCCTCAGCCCCACTGCATCCAGCCTTGTGAAGTGCGGTGTTAATAAGCCAAAGCAGCTCCATCTCCAAGACGGCAAAACGAGATGAAGTCCACCTGGCCAAGATCACACAGCCTGAGCTGGAGTTCAAATAGGCTGGTTGCATCCGAACCATTCCCCGGGCACGTTGCCCTTTCTTCCAACCCTCCCAGACGGACATGCCCGGAGGTCTCAGGCTGAGGTGACTCATCTCTATCTCCAGATCCAGGGCCTTGGTGCCCCTGCCTGGCCCTCATCTCCTCTGTCCATCCCTGACTGGGGCAGAGAAAGGAACATACCCCTAAAATAGACGTCCTCGAGGCAAAGACACCCCCAAATCCAGCACTTTCCTTTCCTCATCTGAGTGCATGGCCTTGAACAGGCAGCCCCACGTGACTCCTACTTGAAAGGACATAGTGACCAACAAAGCAGGCAGTGTTTTGGATGCGGAACCCTGGAGCCTGAGCAGTTTTCAGCCACTTACACATATATCCAGTTAAACTCCCAGGGTGCTTTGGCAGTCACATCTTTGATCCTTCTCCCAAGAAGAACTGTTTGGAAACCATATTTTTTAAATCCTTAATTTGCAAACCCAGAGCAGCCCTCTTACTTGATATTTAAGATTAATGTATGTGGAATTTTTGTTTAATGCAAAATAATTGATATTTATCAAGCAACCTGGATTCTGTCCGCAAGACCTCATTGGTTAGGAACTACTGTTGACAAGGCCAGAGGATGCTGGAAGCCTCTTACATGATTAAATCATGTGCTTGGGCTAATTCTCTTGCAACAGGTTTTAATCTTTGCAAATTACATAGAGATCCTACCAAGGAGAATGATCTGGTGCAGAAGTTGGGCTGAAGGAAGCTTTTACTGGTGCATCTCAAATCTCTTTTCCGGTTTCACATTCTGCATTATTTACTCTCCTGAGGGCTGCATTTAAACTCCACAGACACTCAGGCTGAATTAATTTCAAAATAATCTAGTGCAATTCTCCCAGGTTCTCCCACAAAGAAGATAGGCATTTGCATATCTTAGTGTTCCATCTCATACCCTGATTTTCTGTTTAACAAATAAAATGCCTTTCTTCTATCCCCTGCAAGCTCTTCTGAATTTCTGATGCTCGGGATGAATCAGGATAGTGTTAGATACTGACACTGAGCAACCACATTTGATGAAAACATCTCTTGGCAATGCTGATGTACAGGGCTCTGATGAGCCATTTTCTGATGATGAACATTCTTTCCTTCAGTCATTCATCAAACATTTATCGAGCACGGGGGTTGGGCAGGAGGGATGCAGACATGAAACAGACACAGCCTCTGCCCTGGAGGAGCATATAAACATGAAACAAAGTGGATGATGAGACCAGAAATGAGGGAGGTATGGTGTGCCGGGACCCCAGCATGAGGGGCTCAGGAATGGTTTCACATTCAAGGCTTGTTTGATTCAGATCTTGAAAGTTGTAGGACAGTTCCCAGGTGTAAAGAGGGAGAACATCCCATGCAGAGGCTCAGCCTGGGCAAAGGCAATTAAATACAGACCATGTTTGAGGAACAGAAGCCCAGTGTTGGTTCGGGGGGAACTTAGAATTTCCAAAGGAGCACGAGAGAGATCAGACTTAAGTTTGTCAGTTTGGGTGCAGATAATGGTGATCATTGAAACCCATGCCAACAAATTGGACTTCACCTTAAAAGCAAAGGGAGGAAGCAGGAGAAGTTTTAAGCAGTGAATGGCCATAATGGAGTCTGAATCCCTCTGGTAGTGGAGTGTAGGGTGGACTGAGACAAAAGAGACAGGGAAGCAAGTTGGGTGGGGCTGTCCCAGCATTCCCATGAGAGATGGGGCAGACTTGGTTGCTCGGGGGGCATGGATCAAGACAGCTGTTGGGGGGGACTTTGAGACATTGCTGCAGTTTGTTGGAAGTAGTGATGCATGAAATGCAAGGAGTTGTGAGGGGGGATTATTAATCCAGAACCACCCTAGGCTCTGGGTTTGAAGAACAGTTGGTGGGCAGCCAGCATTGTCCCTCTCAAGCCACACACTGTGTCTAGATGTCCAACATTTCCCACATCAACACATGATGAAATTTCATGAACACCAAAAGTCGTCGTTATTGCCTTCTGCGATTTCTCTAGCTTGTGATTCCTCCTGGTATAAAGAATGTCCTAAACTGACAACTATAAATTATAGGACTTTCAATCTTCTGAGAGTATCCTACATACTGAGATTTGGAGGATTCTGGGATTTGGTGATGAAGTGTCCCCTCCCCAATGGAAGGGGAGGGAGTAAGCAGATAGCAGGTCACTGCAGAGAACTTTGTGGCAGGACACCTGCCAAGCAACACAAGAGACTGCTTCTCCATGGTAATGAGGTGCCGCCCTTCCCCCACTACTGTTCCTTTGAATAGTGATGCAGATGCTGGAGCCCTCTCTTCAAGATGTTCCCAACGGGATTCTTGCCATAGGAAGGCTGTTATGATGTGTATCTTCTAAGGTCCAACCTCCTTCAATTCTACCTATTTGAATGCATGGTTGAAGGAATGCAGACCGTTGGACCAGGAAGACAGGAGCACCTTAGCTCTGCCTTCTAACAGCTAAAGGGCTGCCCTACGCACAGGAAAGCAGTCTTGTCCTGTTGGTTCTGATGGCGGGACTAGCGAAGCCAGGACAATTGATAGAGCAGCTTTCTCGTAGCCAGACTTGTCCAGATATGAAGTTGGCAGCTTGGGGAGGAGGTGGGCTCCGGGGATCACGCAGCGGGCCATCTAAGGCTCTACAGCTCTAACTGGATTTAGACTGGATGGCTTTAAGTGCTTGCCAACCCCGGAATTCTGTAATGCTAAGCTGAAGCTAGACAGTAAGCCCTGAGGAGCACTTTCCCACCTAGAAGCTGCTCTGGGCCCACCTCAGTAAAAGGCCCCGCAAGTTCGAAAATGAGCTGAACTCCTCGTATGAGGACCATCTTTATCCTACTCTCTGCAATTGGTTTTCCATTATTTCCATGTCCCTCTCTTCCATCAACCACGACACCAGAGGGCAGGGCTGTCTTACAAGTCCAGGGTCTCCAGCACCTAACGGAGAGCTGAGACAGAGGAGCGCCCCCCAAAGTGCTGTTAATTGAATGAAGGATTTCTTTCAAAAAAAATTCACAAAGAACGCTGTGAATTGTGTAAGACTGATGAATCACAGACCTGTACCTCTGAAACAAATAATACATTATATGTTAAAATAAAAAAAAGAAGATAGTAGGAAGGGAAGAATGAAGGAGGGGGAATCAGAGGGGGAGACGAACCATGAGAGACAATGGACTCGGAGAAACAAACTGAGGGTTTGAGAGGGGAGGGGGGAGGGAGGGATCTGTTAGCCTGGTGATGGGTATTAAGGAGGGCACGTATTGAATGGAACACTGGGTGTTATGTGCAAACAATGAATCATGGAACACTACATCAAAAACTAATGATGTAATGTATGATGACTAACATAACATAAAATAAAATTTTTTAAAAATTCACAAATATTAACCAAAGGCCTCCTGCGTACCAGGTCTTGAGGCAGGTCTGTGGGAAAAACCCCAAGATGGACAAAATTTTACCAATGAGGACTCTCCTCGCAGACATGTGTGCATACCGAAAAAGCACATTGCAACCTAATAGTCAAAGGGCCCTGCTTAGATGGAGAAATCCCTAGTTCCTACAAAGAACACTGTTAGCTGGAGGTGCGTCCCAACTGCAAAACACAGATATGTGTTAAGTGGGGCACTCAAAATGATAGAATAAATATGTACTGCTTCCTATAATTTCAGATTTGAAGGAGGGAGGGAGAAATGTATGCATACTGTGTGGAGTGGAGGACAAATTGGTGTGAATATTTTTTAAAATAGGAGGCTTTGATGAAATGCCAGGATATTCAGACTGTACTGCATGCTGCTCCCAGACTGGGGGGCGGGGAGGGTGCACCCTCACACCCCCTGGCTGTTGGGTTCTTTGGGGGAAATGCCAGCAAGACCCCTCTGGGAGGCCAAGTGCACATAGATCAGCATTCCCATGGTCGGCTGTTCCCACATCTGAGCCCCTGTGCTCACCTCACTCTCTGCGAAGCATTTATGCATTTTCCAAATGAGGAACATCAAGGATAACAACAGAGATGTCCATTGATGCTAGGAGAGAAGAAATTTTCAAGAGTATGAGGAGACTGCCCGGAAGAGAGCCGAGAGCAGAGCCAACCCTGCCTGTCCAGGATAACTGGCTCTGATTTGTGGGGTCTAATTTGATAATCTGATGCAAGATGAGTAACCCACTCAAAAAAGAACCTATTTGCAGAGCACGTTTCCCAGGGAGCACGGCTAATTCTGCCAAAGACTTTCTCCACACGCAAGGAGGAGGAGTCCTTGACTTTCTCCCGCTCCGATCCCCAGTCGCTGTCAAGAAGTCCGACTTCAAGAACCTTTTGTACTGAAAAGAAAAGACTATAATCGGGTATTTCGTTATGGCTCCAGAATAAAACACCTTTTCATTTCCATGTCATATGAAGGAGCGAATGTGGAATTGTCCAGTTCTGATGGACTGACAAAGCCTTGTGTGGGCCCTGGAAGTTCATGATTCTCAGTTTATGGCAGCCAGCACCCCCCCTTCCTCCTGCTCATCCCACAGAGATCAGGAGCCAAGAGCAGGTGGTAGGGCTCAGGTCCCCACTATTCAGACCTGAGTAAGATTTTTAAATTCATTATCCAACATTTATATGGTGCTTTCTAGGTACCAGATAGTATCGTAACTGCTTTATAAATATTACATAACTCCCCACAACCGTGCTAGCGGGTACTTTAATTATTCTCCTTTTACAGATGAGGAAACTGAGGCACAGAGAGATTAAGTCATTTGTCCAAGGACAAATCTAGGAATTCTGCCTCTGGGAGCCATGCTTTAAACCACCATCCCATGGTGCCTTTGTCTTGCCTCTAGAAAACCAGTGGAGGGCTGCAATGGGCATTTGGGGCTGGAGTCTCCCTGCCAAGCCAGTCACTGGTGTGTGTGAACTGCCTGGATTCCTGCCTCCTCAGCGAGCTCCCTCCAGCCACCCTGCTATCTCCATAACCCCCCTTCACCTTTTTTTTTTTTTTTTTTTGGTACTTGACATTGCCATTACCCCATCTTCGGTCCAGTGGACCTTCACAGCAAATCCCAGGCAGACTCTCACTCAGGCACTGGTGAGTCTCCTTTAAGAAAAATAGATGCCAAAGCACTTATTGAATAAACATAGTGTTGAATATTCATAATACAGAAAGACCACTTTCCTCTACAAAAAGACTTAATCTCAGAGTTTTTTAACTAGTGCTAACATCCCACCCATGCTTTGAAGTCTTTGATTACTAATCATTAACTACTTAACCTGAAAACTCCCAAGCCCACTGTGCTTAAAGCGAAAGACCCACCGGGCCACTTGCCTGTGGAAAATTAATTGGAAAGGATAGTGGAACAGGAGCTCTGAAATAAGCAGAGAAAACTGCGGAATACCGGAGTCTGTCCACACAACCTCCTCTGAACACCTTGGTGGTAAACCTGAGAGCAGCCTGAGCTCAGCCCAGATGCTCCTCGGGTCAGGAGTGCAAACGACAAGCCGGGCCCAATCCTTCCCTGAGAGAGGGTGACAGCTGGTTTGGGGTCCCTGAACTGGCATCGCCAGCAGCTGCAGCACCTGGGAACTTAAAAAGGCCCATCTCGGGGCCCCACGGCAGAGCCAGAAGTGATCCGTAGTAAGTAAGCCCTCCAGGGACTCTGTCTAATCTGTTTACCCAGCCTACACCCCAGGAGGAGCGGGGCAAGTTAGGAAACCTCTAGCTGCCCCAGGCACATAGTTGGGGAAACTGAGGCAGAGAGGGGGTGCCTGTCTGCAGGATCTGGGCTCAGCTCCCCGGTGCCTCAGCCTAAGGGGCTCCTGGACCACGGCTCCCCAGGCCCCACTGTGCACATCGTCAGTGCTCCATGGCAAGACACAAATGCAGAGGCAAGGCTGGGAGCAGAGTCCCACATTCTTTGCTTCCACCCACATGCCTCTCGTGCCCTTCCTAGTGACTACTCCAGAGAGGCCCAGAAGAAGAACTAGGCTGGGGGCTGGGAACCCACCTTTAGGAATTATTATTAACCTCCTTAATTCTATACATTCAGCTTTTGATTTTTTTAATGCTGTTTCCATATTTAATTTGGTTTCCATTCCAATTAAGCTCTCTGTGTGCTGGAGCATCTCTCCTGCCAGGTTTAATTGCCCTTATTTAAATTCTTTAATTAAAAGTATTGTGTGTTTCCAGATCCTGTAGTTGTATGTATTACGCAAATAATTTAGATGACTGGACTGGTAAACTGAGAGCCTGTGCCCTCCATGGAGGGCGGGGCCGGCCCCTCAGAGCGGGGGGTCTGGCCCAGGGGCTGCTGACGGGGCCCCAGCTGTGAGGACCAGAGCCTGCACACGGCCTCCCTGCTTCCTTCCTTCCTGCAACCCTCCATGCTCCACACGGCGGCCAGAGTGGCCCACCTAACACATCAGTCCGACCCTGCAGTGGCTGGCCCTCGCACAGATTAAAAGCCAAAGTCCATTCAGTGGCTGTGAGTCCCCACACAACCTGCCCCTTCCTGGAGGACCTCTCGGGCCTCATCTCTTTCTCCCACCCCACGCCCGAGCTACACCCCGGCCTCCGTGCCATTTGCTGAACTCACCAGGCCTCTGCAGCTGTGGGAGCCTTGCTCTGGGGCACAGGGTCTGTCCTCTCCTCCTTCGTGCCTTCACTCAGCCCTCCCCTTCCCGGTGAGGATCATCCTGACCACTGTTACGGCTGCCGCCTGCTCACCACCACTCCCCAACTCCCTTTCCCAGTTGTGTGAGGCCATGCGGGCTGCTAGAACACAAAGACCATAAACCGAGAGGCTTTAAACGACAAACATTTATTCCTCATAGTTCTGAAGCCTGGGGGGTCCAAGATCAAGGTGGCAGTGGGTAGTGTGTGCTGAGACCCCCTCTTCCTGGTCTGCACGTGTGCACCTTTCCACCCTGTCCTCACACGCCAGAGGGAGACATCATCTCTCATGTGTCTCTTCTTATAAGGGCACTAATCTAATTCATGAGGGCTCCACCCTCATGACCAAATGACCTCCCAAAGGCCCCACCTCCAAATATCATCACACTGGGGATTAGGGCTTCAACATGGGAATTTTAAGGACTCACATTCAGCCCAGAGCACTGCCTACATTTTTTGCTTTCTAACACGCCAGAGAATTGACTTTTTGCTCCCCTTTCTGGAATATCGTCTCCGTAAAGACAAAGATCTTTTCCTGCTTAGTCACTCATGTATCTCCATGACCTAGAACTGTTCCTGGCACACAGTTGGCTCTCATTAAATCTCAGATGGATGGATAAATCATGTCTCTGCAAAGAGCCCTCAAAGGAACTAGCCCCCCAGAGCCCCTGAAGCCCATCAAAAATGACCTTCCTCCACCCCAGGCACTGAGCGGTCGAGACGGCTACTTTGAGACGGGCACAGGGTGGGAGAAATGGTGTGGTGGGCCTAGCCATGCATCGTAGTGACGAGCAGTGAATGGGGCTGCCAGCCTGGTTCCACCACCTACTTGACCGTGTGACCCTCGGCCTGTGTCCCAACCTTTCTGAGCCCCCGTCTCCAATTCTGTGAAGTGGGGATAAGTGCCATCTGCAGCTGTCAGGGTTCTCCTGAGGAATACGTGAGATTGGGCATGTAGGGCATCTGACCCGGCGCACGGTACCTGGGAAATAAGGGCCGACTCTTATCAGCTCCATCTCCAGGCAGAGCCCGCAGTCAGAGCTGCAGATAACACCACCAGGCTGCTCTCGAGGGTGCTGGGTCACCAGGAAGGGATCGAACGGAGGAAAGGAAGGCTCCCTTGCAACTCTGGTGAAGGGAATGGGCCCAGAGAGCGGGCGAGAGCCCGGAGGTTATTGAGTGAGGCAGGCTGAGGGCCGAGAAGGAAGACAGGAGGGAGGCAGCACCCAAAGTGGCCTGCCTCCTCTTCCCACAGCCCGGACGTGTTCCCAAGACACATTCCAGGGCTGCTCAATGAGGCCTCCGAGCAGGCCTTCCTCTTCTGCTCTAGAACATTCTCCTCTTGGAGCCCCTAGGGAGGGAGCTCGCCTTGACCGCATACTTCACCCTCCCTGACAGGCCCAGACACTCTCATCACTGAGGCCGCGTCTCCTTCACAGCTCTTGGCCTCGCTCTGTTTCTTCCACATCCTGCCCAGAGGCCACATGGGCTGTTTCTGCCCCAGGGTCACCACACTTCCTGTCTCCAGGGTCCTGAGGGCCAGGATAGGGCCTGGGAAATGTCATAGTTGAGTCTCTGAAGGAACACTTTCCTTCTCAGAGATCTCCCTCTCTCTCAGGCTTGGCAAGGTGCCCTGTGGAAGGTGTAGAATGTGCCCGACTTGTGGCAGGAAAGGAGAGGCTGCGGCCTTCTCTGTTTTGGACAGGTTTCTCCAGGTTCAGTGATCTGGGGGTGGCCGAAGCAGCCCGGCCCCTGAGGAAACGCTGAGAAGTCAGGCCTGAGCAGAGCGAGTAGGCACTGGGTCTGGCCCCCATCCTGCCTGTCGTGCACTTTTCCAGAGCCCCCATCTGATACCTTGAGCAGCCTTACATCCTCTTGTTGTTTTAGAGCTGATGAAAGGGTTTCCCATGACTCCTTCCGCTCGTCCTCCGGTAATCAGGACAGAAATGATCATCTGGTCCTAGACACCATGGAACCAGGGGGTGGAACGGCTCACCCACGGCCACCCACTGACGAGCAGGAAAGAAGCATTGCTGGTCAGCACCCGCCCTGCCCATCTCCCCACCAGGAGGGCTGGCAGGCCTTGTGAATTAGAGCCGGGCTGGTCTCACCCGCGCCCTGCCTCAGCTCCACTCCTAGCAACGTGGGCTGAGGCACACTGCCGGCTGGTGGGGATGTCAGCGGGCCAGGGGGCCGGCCACACATGTGCCAAGGACGCAGCAGTGACGTCACCCAACCCAGGAGTGGGCAGCAGACATGCTCAGGCCAGAGGAATGGAAACCATAGAAACCTGGGCCAGGCAGAGCGATGGGCTGGCAATGTCACAAGGGATGTACCTGGGTCCAGAGGTCCAACTTTTGAGGGACAAGATGGGGACCCACAGCTTCCAAGGGACAACTTGGGGCTGTCTTCCCATCGCCATCCCAGGAGTATGGTGTGGCCGCCAAAAGTGCCGATTCGTTGGCTATGTTGAAGGAGCCTATCGTCCTGTGGAAATGAGCTGGTGGCCCTCTGCTTGGCAGTCAGAATAACTGGAGTTGGTCCAAAGGAGGGCAGCCAGGATGGAGAAATTATATAAAATTGTTCCACATGGAACTGGGTCAGTTTAACCTAGAAAAGCATAGAACTCAGAGGACATGGGCCTCGCCTTCCCTTATTGGGAGGGGAAGGGTAGAGAAGCAGGAGCAGACCCAAGTGTGGGAACCTCAGGGGACAGTCTGGGACACCTTGCTGGATGCCCCCAAGACAAGGATTTTAGTTCAGTGGGAGAGGAGAATGCTCCTGGGCAGAGCAGCTTGGGAAAGAAAGCGCTGATTCAGGAGGGCTGCGTGTGTCATCCCTAGAGGAAGCCAAGCAGAGCCGGAGGCCCCGGGCTGAAGCAGAGGTCATTCAGGTTGCCGATGAGAGCAGGAGGGTCGGCCTTCAGAGCCTCTTTCACTTGGGGACTCCAGGGTCCTTTCTGAGCCCCTGTCGGACGGCCTCTCGTTCCTCCGCCCCTGCAAGGCCTCCGCCTGCGGGTGTCTCTCGGGCTGAGCCTGTGGTCCCCAGATGAGCTCGCTGTTTGGGTTTCCCCTTTGCTCTGTTGTCTGTCTGCTCTTGGGCGCAGTGAGTGACTGCTGGCCTTGGGACACAGCAGGAGAGACCTGCTTTCTTCCCTTGAATACTCTGAAAGAGATTTGCTGGGCCATCTCCCACACGCTGGAAATTGGGATTTCCCTTCCTCCTCCCCGACATACATACAGACACACTCCTGCTCCCCTTTGCCATCCAGCTTCTCACCACCTGCTTCCCTCACCCACTGGTCAAGTCCCTTCTGAGGGAGCTACATCTTTTAAAATTTTTTTTAATTGAAAAATAACACACATACATAAAAAACACGCACAAATATAAATGTTCAGCTCAGTGATTTAAAACAAAGCAAACACCTATGTTGCCGGCAGCCGGGTCGGGAAGGAGCGCACCACCAGCACCCCAGAACTCCCTCTCTGGCCTCCTCTCCCTCATTTTCCCACTCCCCCCTCCCCAGAGATCACCCCCATCCTGGCTCTAACACTGGTCCTACGTTGCCTGTTTGGCGAGTGTCTGTCAGTGGAATTCTGTGTGTATTCTCTGCCTGGCCTCTGGTGCCAACATGCTTATCTGTTAGGTTCATTCATCCTGAGCGGAGCTCTATCTGTGTATTTCCGATGCTGTGCAGTATTCCAGCATGTGACTAACCCCAGGTTATTGACTCATTCTACTACTGATGGATGTCTGGGTTCGCGTCCGGGCTGGAGCTTTTACAAACCATGTTTCAGAAGCACTCGGGTGCTTGTCTTTGGTGCACACATTTCTGCTAGATACACACCCGGGCGTGGCAGTGTGGGCTCTCGGGGATATGTGTGTCCGGCCACAGTAATTTCCGCCAGCTTCTGAGCTCACTGTGAGAACTGAGTCTCACTGTTCTCTTGACATGTGTCATTTGGCACCACGGGGACAGTGGGAGCAGACTGGGGATGCCCCCTTACAGTAGAAGTGTGCAGTCTCCGTCTCTCCCAGCGTGCTGTTCACTGGGGCGGGCGTGGGCTGCGGTCACAAGAGGCAGGGGCCTCCCTCTCCCTGCTGCCAGGCCCGCTCGGGGCCACTCCAGAGTGAGACAGCTGGCACCACACCCCTGTCCCATGACCCATCCCCTCTCACCTCTGCCGGTCGTGACAGCCAACATTTACCGATCATCTGTTAGGCACCAGGCTTTTTGCTGGATGTTGAGGGCACAGAAATGGCTAAGACCTAGGGCTGTCAATGTAGAGCGGGGGAAAGACCAGGAAACAAGTCATTCCGCCGGCAGTCCGTGGTGCCGGGTGGAGCAAGCCCGGGGTGAAGAGCACCTCGCCGGCTGCGCGGACTGGAGGAGAGGAGGTGGAGGTGGGGGTGAGGTGGGACGTGAGAAGGCTTCTGGAGGAGATGGAGCAGGAGCTGAGCCTTGAAACATGACTGTGGCTTGGCCTGACCCCGACCCCCACCACAGGACACAGCTCGCTCAATACCAGGAACCCTGATGTAACGCAAGGAGGTTTAGACAACCACGGGGAGTTTGGTACGGCCGCGTGAAAGTTGTGGGAGCTGAGGGAGGAGATGAGGCCATGAAGGCCTTCGGCGCCGCACTTGGACGTGAGCTCTGTCCTCTAGGCCAAATGTCCATTTTAGAGAGATCGCTCTTCCCTGCGTCTGGAAGTCAGAGGGGGATCAGCGAGGAGGCTGATGCAGATGTCCAAGTGAGAGAAGATTAGTGGCCTGACCCGGGTCGGTGTGATGTGAGAGCCATAAGGACCCCAGCCCATGGTTGTGGGAATAGGCCCTGGCCCCTAGACTGGGAGCTATAGGAGCAAACCAGCCTGCCACACCCCAGCCCAGTAGACGGAAGTCGGGCTAGGGTGTCTCCATCCCAACAAAGATCTAGGACCCTGTGAAGCAAACTGACGCACACATTCAGTCTTAGGGAGGAGACGGACGTACCAGAGGAGGGATGCCTGGGGCTACATGGGAAAGCTGGCCCCTCACCCCTCCTGGAGCCTCTCTGGTTCCCGGGCATCCAGACGCACTGATAATCCTGCCCCCCCAACCTCTGGGCCCGAGGTCCCCCACATCTCCCCACATTGCCTCTCTTCCCTCTGACTGCCCTCTCCGCCCTGGCTCCTAGGGAGGCCCCATCCAGAACCGCAAGTCCAAGCGCTGCCTGGAGCTGCAGGAGAACAGCGACTCGGAGTTTGGCTTCCAGCTGGTGTTACAGAGGTGCTCGGGCCAGCACTGGAGCATCACCAACGTCCTGAGGAGCCTGGCGTCCTGACCCCGCCGGGAGCCGCCCCCGCCCGTCCCTTTGCTACTGTGTAGCACCTGCTGCCTGCTGTCCGTGTGGGGTTGTTTGGAGTCGGGGGGGAACCAGCTTAGTGGGAGCCCCCCCAAAAAAGAGCTTTTTATTTCCTATGCGATTTTCATGGAGTTTATAGAAAGGTGCCGAATGATGGGTGATGGTGTAATATCATAAACTATTTTGCAACTGTAAATAGGGGACAAATGGAAAATATTTATAACTGACAATAAAACACTATTGATTAAGAAAAGGGTTTCTGCGCTCACTTGGGGCTCAGTGCAGATTCCTGCCTGGTTCCTCGGAACTTGGAGTTCGTGTCCCTGTTTGCTCTTCCTGCTCCTCGTCCTCAAGAAAAGAGGCTCAAAGAAGTCCCCGCCAACAGTGGGAGCTTGTGCAAACCGCCAGCTTTCTCCCTTAGGCCCAGGGTGCCAAGAAGGGCACTCTGACCTTCCAGGTTCCTTCTGCCTCCGCCACAGCACCTGCGTCCTCTGGAGAAAGCATCCCTGGAGAGGGTGGTGTTGCTCGCTGGCCACTGGACCATCCGCTGCAGGGCTTCAGGCTTCAAGCTGCGCTGCCCTCCCCTGACGTCACCTCTCTCACCTCCCAACGCGGTCCCCTGCTCAGGCCCCCAGCGATGACCCTCACCCACAGACGCCCCCAGCCAGTGGCTTCTTCCAGGAGTCACCGTATATTTGTTTCTGGGGGCTGTCCTATCAAAGGGCCACAGACTGGGTGGCTTCGACAACAAAAATTCATTCTGTCCTGGTTCTGGAGCCTGGGAGTCCAGGGTCAAGGCAAGGGCGGAGTTGGGTCCTTCCGAGTGCCGTGAGAGAGCATCTGGTTGAGGTCTCTCTCCTGGCTTCTGGTGGCCTCAAATGTTCCTCGGCTGCAGGTGGCCATGTGCTTCCTGTGTCTTCATGTCTTCTTCCCTTTGTGTGTGTCTGCCTCATGGTCCACATTTCCTGTTTTTATAAGGACACCAGTTATCCTGGAGTAGGGCCCACCGTTGTGACCTCATTTAACTGGATCACCTTTGTAAAGACTATGTTTCCAAATCAGGTCACATTCTGAGGCACTGAGCGGTGAGGACTTCTGAGCTTTTGGGGGGACACAGTTGAACCCATAACACATGGCTTATTCAGTTATGGCTCCAAGTCATCCCTCTGGGCCCAGCCTCAGGAGACCAGTGACCCTCCGAGTAGAACCGTCTTTCTTGGAGCCTGTTACCCAATCTTCTGTCCCTCCAATAGCTTCCCAGTCCCAAGAGGCCTTCCTCGGGTTGGGGGTTCCTGTGTTTAGTTAGAAGGACACCCCCAGCACCACCCCCAGCACCACGTCCAACCCTCTAGCTCATAGCAGAGCAACAGTGAATGACGGGCTGTAAGACTCAGGGGAGGAAATGCTTCCTGGACAACTTTCAGCCCCACTCAGCCCCTCAAGCTTTCCGGGACCTCTTTCCCAGGGGCCTGCAGCCCCAGCACCTGCCTGTTTGGGATCAGTAATCTATAACTGAACACTGAGTGAACACAGAGACACCTCCTGTGCCTGTGGGACCCCCAGGGGAGAGGGGCCTCCTGTCTTGGCCACCCGGCACCCCGAGAACCCCATCCAGCACAGGCTTCACCCTGGAGGGGCCACGGGGCCTCCCCAGGCCACCCCCATAGCCTCCCCTTCAGCCTTATCTTTAACTCCCACCACAGAACAGAGGGTTCCTACCCTCCGGGAGGTGGACCCAGGAAGCAGGACCCTCAAGAGGGAGTTTTAGGCACTGCCTTTGCCATGCTCGCAAAGCGGGGGCTCCCGTATCACTACCCCCTACTGACTCCTCCACCTCATTCAGACAGACGCCTCCCCGTCGTGGCCACCCACCACCGCCGTGCTTCTGAAGTCACCACCTACCAGGGGTCCCCTCGTCTCGTCCCCTGGCTCTCAAGCTCCAGCTGCAACTCCTGAGCCAGAAACAGTCAGGATTTTAACAAGGGGTCCAGGTATTTCTGATTCCCTGCTGAAAGCTGAGAGCCCTGCTTGGCACCAGCCTGGATCAGGTCCCACGTGCCCTCCTTCCTGCACTCACCCCGGCCTCCTGCTACACGCTGCGGCTTCTACTTCCTGCCCCAATCCCAAACACCCCGCGTCCCGCCCCCCCCCCCCC
>NC_058413.1:45475283-45523214 GCF_002201575.2 Neomonachus schauinslandi
CCCCGCACACACACCCCTCCGCTGCCTGTGCCCCGCCCCTGCTGTAGGGCAGAAGGGCCAAGAGCATGGCCTCCGAGTCAGACAGTCCCAGTTACTGGCTGGACAGTCTCGGGCGGCTACATAACCTCTCCCTGTCTCTGTGTCCTCTCCTTTAAAAACCAGGAATTTCTTTTATGGGGTTGTTGTGAAAATGCAACGAGTAAACGGATGTAAAGCGTGGAACAGTGACAGGGAGAGAGTAAGTGCTATAAGGTCTTAGGTGTTAGTATCTTACCCACTGGCGTCCTGACACCCCAGTGCTCTCCCCGAGATCCGCACCTGTGTACCTGTCTACGCCCACACCTGGCCATGCCTGTCCACATTCGTAGCCCACCCAACCTGTCACCACCTCCCCTGTCTGCGTCACCTGCCTGGAGGCGCTTGTCCTCATACTCATTGCTACCTAAACCTACACTTTTCCAAACTCCACACATTCTTGTCCTCCTATCAAAGGCATCCTGCCCTTATCCACTCCCAATGTCTGCACTCTGAGAGGCAAACCCCAAAATAGCGCTCTCCCCTTTGAGTTAATCTGGGGGCAGTTAAAATGCGGAGACAGGGGGCAGCTCCTTCCTCAGACACCAACTTGCCATCTCCCTGAGCCCAGATGCCCAGGCCCTCACGGGAGAATTGGCTCTGAGAGGCTCCCCAGGGGCCCTGGCCTCCTGAGAGTGGGGACCACAGGGCCAGTCCAGGCTCAGCGACATCCCAGCGGGATAAGGGCGAGACAGCCAAGGCCGCGAGTCTCCAAAGCAGAGGGGCTGGTGAGTGTGGGGAAGAGGCTGGAGGGGAGAGCATAGAGGAAGGAAGCCAGGGGCCCTGGGCCACATCCCGCCTCCCACCACCCCAGCCTCAGCCTCTCCCTGCCGCTGCTGCAAGCTAATTAGCAGCTGTTGGGGGCTCTCTGAACACCCTGGAGTGAGATCATTGTTTTTCTTAATGATTTGCACGTTCAACAACTTGGTTTCCTGTTTCGACCACCTTCCCTGATACCAGAAAGGGCTCTTTTAGCGTGCCTAAGACCCCCCTGGACAGCCAGCCCTGCTGGAGGCAGCCCACAGCCTCGGTCCACAGCTCGGCCCACAGCTCGGCCCCAGCCCCCACCTGTCCTTGGGTGTGGGACCATCCGCTCAGAGTAGTGAAGGGAGAAGATGAGCCCCTCGCTCACCACTGGAAGACGGAAACGATTGCTCGCAGAGACAATGGCAGAAGCTGTCAGTGACCTGGCCGTATCCGGGCTGGCAACGAAGGTCCCCCGCCAGCAGTCACAGACCTACAGCCCCTGCAGCTTCCTGCGTCTCTGCCTGAGGCCCTTCCCTGGTCGTAGGCACATGCTCGGGCCTGTGCATTCGGGCCTCAGGAACAAGCCCCCGTCAGTGAGGAATGGGCCTCCTCACCCTTCAGGGGCACAAATGTGAGGCCTGTTCCCCCAGTGTCTCAATGGGCCCCCCATGGGACTGAGCCCCAGTGGCCCACTTTAATGGGCTCTAAACCAGCGTTCTTCCCTCCCTATCTCATCCCCTCACTCCCTCTGCGCATGCCCCAGTCACCTCCCACATGCCAATCTCCAGGTCTGCTGCCGGCGAAGCTGCTCACGGCCACCCCCGCATAATGGTCCCACGCCCATGACACTGGGCCACCCAGACACCAGTGATAGCCAAATCCACACCTCTACCCTTACCTCTCTTCTGAGCTCCCGGCCCAACATCCCACTGCTGACGGGCCCTGGGCATCTGGGTGGGTGTACCTCAAAGAGTGCTGATGTGACATGCCGACCCACCGCTCCTCTCCCCAGGCCCACTCCCGTGACCACCCCACCCTCCAGCAGGTGCTCATGCCAGAGACCCTTTCGTCCCTCATACCCCCACCCCTCACCCCCATATTTTGTTGCTTCGTTGTTCGCACGGACCCTGCCTCCCCACCTCCTGTCTCCCCCCGTCTCATCAGCCCTCCATCCTGTAATAGTCAGACTGGTCTTTCTGAAATGCAACGGGATCCATCCTTCTCCTGGCCTCACAAAAGATGGCAAATGACTAATTCAGGCACCAGCCTCAGACTCTCCTTCAGTGAGTCCAGAAGCTGGATGTCAGAAGCATCCAGATCAGGGGCCCTAAACCCAGGGGTGGGCTATGGGTGCGAGAGGGCCTGGCTTCCTGGCTGTCACATGCTCTGGACACCTGTAGCCCCAACTCCCCACCCCCCCTTCCCCCACCCAGGATGTTGGTGTCCTGTGCCTTCTTTCCTTTCTTTCAAAAAGTTTTTCTTGGGGAGGGGGAGGGGGGGGGTATCAGTTTTCCAGAGCTTTATACCACAGCACCACACACTGGTGGCTCAAACAACCAGAAATGTGTTGTCTCTCAGTTCTGGAGTCCAGAAGTCCAAGATCAAGGCGTCGGCAGAGTCGGTTCCTCTGAGGGCTGGGAGGGAAGGTTGTGTCTAGGCCTCTCTCCCTGGCTTATAAATAGCCATTTTCTCCCTGTGCCTTCCCTCTGTGTGTGTCTCTATTTCCAAATTTCTCCTCTTGAAGGAACACCGGTCGTATGGGATTAGGGTCCATCCTAACGACCTCATCTTAATTTCATTACTTCTCTAAAGACCCTATCTCTAAATAAGGTCCCATTCTGAGGGGACTTCTGGGACTTCAACATATGGATTTTGGGAGGAAACACAACTCGAACCTAACAGGGGAGCAGAAGAAGGGTGGTGAAGGGCAGACCCCAGGCTCCAGGAGGCTGCCTACATTCCTACCCACCTTGCCTGGCAGGTCCTGCCTGTTGGGGGCAGCCCCAGTGTCCTGGTCTCCGCAAGAAAGGAGTGAGCACTGAGCAGGTGACAGGGAATTTGTGCACACAGACTGGAGGAGATGCTCATCCTTGCCCTCTGTGTCCACACCCCTTTTGAGGAAAACTGTCCTAGCCCCAGCTGTGACCCTGTTTGTACCATGACCATGCTCTCTCCCTCCATAGGCATTCAAGCTGACCCCAGGGCAGGTGTCCATAGGCCGGCCAGTAATCGATGACTGACACAGAAAGTGGAACTGGGTCGATCAAATTCTGCCGGCAAATTTGCACGACGACACGTGGAAAGAGTCAAATAGTGAAGAAGGCCAGGAGCCACAACCATACATAGAGACATGCCATGGGGCCAATCAGGGGCCCGGGAGGAGCAACCATGCCACAGCCTTGTGCGTGCCGAGGTCACAAGCAGGGAGCCACAGCTGAGCTGGGCAGAGAAAGGGGCTGATGAGCAGGGGCAGCAGACCCCCTGTGAGGAAGCCGGAGCACGTGGCCGTGACACAGACGGAGACCACAGCCAGCCCCCGCACTTCCTCCTCATCCCGGACCCCGCCCGTACACCTGCCCAGCCTTCCTGTCCCGGCCTTGGCTGAGCGGGCCCCTGCTCTTTACTGCAAAGTCTGACCTGAGCAGGATCTAAAGACTTGAGACACCGGAACCTATTCACGCTCAGGCCCTCCCCCGTGTGTGAACACACACACAATCCCTACAGCTGCTGTGTCCACGTGCAACCGAGGGCCACGCATCTACAGCCTCCATGCAAACCCAGGCCCGGGCTGGCACAGCCACTCACATGCGCATGCGTGTGCACACATATGCGGTAGTCACGTAGATACAGGCATCGATAGGCACACACACGCGCGTGCACGCACACACACACGCGCGCACTAACTCCAAAGAGAAAAGCCATTTCGGCCCACCCCGCGAAGATCTTTTTTATAACCCTCAGGCTGTTGTCACTTACTATCATTTAACATGGTCCTCGTGAAGCAGAGAAAATCCAAGTTCTTTTGCCTCACAGAAGAATTCTTCTCATGCCAGGTGAGAGATACAAGGTAGTTCTGAGGCAAGATGGAGAGATCTCTGGCCTTCAAAGTCCATGTTTATTTGCTTTCTTCATGATCCCAACAATCTAAATAAAGCCCAGGAAAGCAAACCCAGACAGAGCCCCCCAAAAATGTATCCTCCCTCAGCCATGCTCCTTCTGCCTTCAGCACCAAAGAAGAGGAAGGGGAATGCGGTCAACACCTCGGCCCACAACCAGCTCCTGACCCCACAAGACCCTCAGGTCCTGCCACCCGGGCCGCGGGCCTCAGCCCATCTCTCTCCACCCACGGACAGGATCTTTGTCCTTCCTTGGCGTTTGACTAACATGATTAGCTAGAAAGGGCCTAGGGAGGCATTAGCCCTAATATGGGTAAGTTTTCCAATTACACAGTGCAGCCACACCTGGGAGCCAGACTTTAAAGACTGTCACCACATAACGCCTATCTCTGTTCAAGCTCCCTTTTGCTGTTCCCAGAGGAGGGGGACCCACCCACGGTCTCCCCAGGGGAGAACTTGTGGCCAGAGCTGGCTTAACCGGTGTGGGCCTGGGGCCTCGAACTCAGAGCCCCCAGCCCAGCTTACTGTCATGCTCTGGTGTCTTGACGTTCTTAACAATTTCTGAACAAGGGGCCCTGTATTTTTGTTTTGTACCGGGCCCAGCAAATTATACAGCAGATCCTGCCTGTGACACGGCATTTTTTTTTTTTTTAGAAAACACCGAGAATCTAGCCCATGACACAGAACCTTTTCCCAGGAGGAGCTGTTCTGGTGAGAGAAGCGACTGAGCCGGGAGCCAGGAGGTCTAGATCCTGGGCCCCCTCTCTGCCCCTCCCCCTCCTCTTGGAGGGACCGGCTCCGGCCGCTGCCACCCTTATAGCAGCCCCTAGGGGGCGCTGTGCTCCCTTCGTGCTCTGCAGTGTGGCCCCAGCTCCCACCCCTGGGCTCCTTGGTGAGACTCCCCAGGATTTCTAAGCGGGATTGAACTGCTAACGGGGGCTCCAAGGAAATGATCCCCAAACCAAGAAGCAGCATGCGAGTTCTTTTCCCCCAATACTTTCTGCTCCCCTAAGATGGTCTACTCACACTTTTCGTCAGGCCTGGTCCATCTTCAGCTCCTGACGATGGAAATGCCCCTGGCACAAGCTGCCCCCTTCCCCTGTAGGACAAAAAGGACCCTTCTGTACTCAGTGTACAAGTCAGGACCTTAGCGGAGACAGATGGTGCCCTCGGGGTTAACTGAAGAGCGTTTAAGGAAAGTGACCCCAGTCCTTCAGAGCTGTGGGCAGGGCCGGGGGCAGCACCCAAAGACAGCCAAAGCGGAAGCTGTTCCTACTCTAATGGCTAAAGGGACAAAGAGCAGGGTGCTTCCAAAGCTCACGAACGCCGCCGCAGCCATGGACGTGGGCTGCCCAGCACGAGGAGGAAGGAGGAAGGAGGAAAGGAGGAAGCCCCACTGGAGGGCCCACAGCCCAGCAGGGAGGGAGCCTCTGGAGGGCAGGGGGAGGCTTGGGGAAAATACCTCTACTTCCCCTTCCTCCTGCTGTCAGATGTTCTACCAGAGCCTCCCGCTGGCCGAACCCAACTGGAGGCAGAGGGCAGAGGAGCCGCGGATGCAGTTCGCACAGCAGGCCAGAGAAGAGCCGAGAATGAGAATAACCAGCACACCCACGCTCAGCCTCCCCGGGGCCTAGAGGCCCCTGGCTGCCTACTGCCCTTCTCTACTCCCCGCTCACCTCCGGCCCCCCGTCTCCGAATGCTCCCTGCACTACCACTGACCACACCCCATACCTCCCTCTTCACCCCTTCACTGATGTGGAAGAGAAGGGGAGAAGCCTCCCACTTACAGCTTGAGCCCCTCAAGGTTGTCATCAACTTTGCCTCCTCCTGTCCAGTTCTGGGGTTGTCAAAACTCAGGCCCACTTCAACAGCCTCAGGGCCCCCCACCCAGCATGTGGGGGCTAGAGTTGGCCTGACGCCCTAGAAGAACGAGGCTAGGCCTTGACCTTGTACCATTGGACTAGCAAACAGATCCCATCCCTCCAAGGGCACGTGGCTGGTCATGGCTCCTGGAGGGACGTGTTGGGAAAGAGTCTGGCTCTGGCTTCTTCCACAGAACAGGGTACCAGAGAGGGTGGGCAGGTGAGAGGCGAAGCATGCGTGTGTGCTCCATATTTGGCCTTTCCGTCCGCCCCTCCACTCCGTCCACTGCGCTGCTCCGGAAGGCTGACTCCCAGCTGGGGCTCAGTCTCTCCATGAGCCTCAGCCCACTGGCTGGGGTGTTGCTGCCGAGAGGCCACCTACTCATCCGTGCTGTGCTCTGACCCACAAACCCAAACCCCTGCTCATTGCTGTCCCCTGCCCAAACCACGTGGACCCTCCAGCTGCACTGTGGCGTTCCTTTGCTGGAGGCGCACTTTCCTCAGCCCTTCCCCTCTGGGGCTCTGGCCCCCTCCCCCACCCTGCCAGGGAAGGGGCCTGAAGTTCAGCATGTCTGCTCACCTCCACCATGCCTGGACCATGCCTGGTGTCTGTGGGAAAGTCACAGGCCGGGAAGGTCCTAAAAATGATCATCGTAATAACAAGTATTTCATTATTTCTATGGCCAGGCACTGAGGTAGGTACTTTCCACTTATTTTCTCATTTAACATTCATTATAATCTTATCAAGCAGTGCGGTTGTGATCACCCCCATTTTACAATTAAGAAAACGGAGGCACTTGGGATGCCTGGGTGCCTCGGTCAGTTAAGCATCTGCCTTTGGCTCAGGTCATGATCCCAGGGTCCTGGGATCGAGCCCTGCATTGGGCTCCTTGCTCAGTGGGAAGCCTGCTTCTCCCTCTGCTTGCAGCTTCCCCTGCTTGTGCTCGCTCTCTCTCCGTCTGACAAATAGATAAATAAAATCTTTAAAAAAAGAAATGAAGGAAGGACGGAAAGAAGGAAGGAAGGAAGGAAGGACACTGAGGCACAGAAAAGCCAAATCATTTTATAAGGACATATAACCAGGGCACCTGGGTGGCTCAGTTGGTTAAGCGACTGCCTTGGGCTCAGGTCATGATCCTGGAGTCCCGGGATCGAGTCCCGCATCGGGCTCCCTGCTTGGCAGGGAGCCTGCTTCTGCCTCTGACCCTCCCCCCTCTCATGTGCTCTCTCTCTCTCATTCTCTCTGTCTCAAATAAATAAAAAAAAGAAAGAAAGAAAATATAAGGACATATAACCAGTAAGAGACAGAGGTTGGATTTGAACCCAAGGAGGCTGACTGCAGAGCCTGACCTCTTAGCCTCTGCTGTACTAGTCTGCCTCCCCTGGGGGCCCTGGGAACCCCGCAGTAACCTTATGCTCCAAGCTTCCATTGACACCAGGGTGCCCCAGCCTGAGGCTCTGCCTGGACCAAAGGAGCAAATATAACTCACACCCGTAAGAGCACAAACCTGTCCCGGAGCCGTGCTGGTGCTTGGCCAACTCACTCAAACTCCTGGCACCCTGCAAGTTAGGTTCCTTACTAGCATCATTTTATAGATGAAGTCAAGGCACAGAGGTGAACTAGCTTGCCCAAGGTCATACAGCCAGGAAGTGGCAGTAGCCAGAATTTGACCTCAGGCCCCCTGCTGCCTGTCTGTGGCCATAGCCACGGTGCCACACTGCCTTCCAGCTGCCTGGCTGCCTTCCCATGATACCGGATCCGCGGGACATGCCCGGGCCCCCGGGAGCCAGCCTCACTGGGCTTCACGCGCCGCCGGGGCTGTACGCACGGCCGCTGTTTCAATTCCCCGGTGAGCCTGACCTTCTGAACGTGACCACAGCGAGAGCGTGATTAATGAGCCAATTATTTCTGTGGAAGACATCGTGCAAAACGAATAGCCCATTTCCGTTCAATTTACTGTTTTAATAAATGAATAGCGCTCCATGCTCTGGTTTTGTTTATTGCTGCTCATACCTGAAAGTTTGTGATGAATCTTCGTGTTGTTCATTTCCAAAATTAATCGGATCTGCCCGATGACTTTGAAATATAGGATTGCATTTGTCCTTCGATGTTTACAGCAAGAGAGGCAGGCGGGCCTGCAGGGAAAGGCAGACCTGGGGTAAGGGCGAGCAGCGGGCAGGACGCTCAGGGCTCTGGATGCATGTGCTCACACATGAGAACTGCAGTCAGAGAGGCTGACTGTAGCTTCCTGATTGAGGGTTCAAGGAAAACCACCGGAGGCACAAGGGCATAGGAGGGGAAGAAAATTCTCTACTTTAACCTGGGGCAGACTGGCCAAACTGGGGACGCTGAGTAAGAACAGTGGGTCCAAACCTCACCAAGCTGTCCAAACAAAAAGGCCTTTACCTCCTTTCCAGGGGTGATGAGGGATTGCAGAGTCATGTATTCAGCTGACTGTCCTGTGTAGGTCCCTGGGTGCAGGCACAGAGCAAAAGGGCAGAGAGCCAGTTGTCTCCTGTGGGGCACTCACCAGCTGAAGGGAAGTGTTAAGTAGGGTGGGAGACATCAGGGTATAATGTGCTCAGAAGTAAAAGCAATTCAACAACGGGACGTTTATGATGTGCGTTTACAGTCTATATATCCATCTTGACGTCTGTCTTATTAAGACTTACAGTAGTCCAGGAGGTAATATTATGTACCCATTTTACAGATAAGGAAAGGAAGAGGTTCAGATAGGATCGATAACTTGCCCAACATCTCAGAACTAGTAAGAGAAAGTGAAATAGTTCAGATTCCTATCTAGGTCTTCAGACCGCAAGACCAGTGTTGTTATTGTTTCTCATGTAGATATGCTGTGTGTGTGTGTGTGTGTGTGTGCGTGTGTAGCCTGCCTGAGACAGTCAAAGAATGCCACAGAGAAGAGGTAGAAATCATAATCTGGGCTTTGTTGGGTGAATAAGAGTTTTCTGAGGAAAAGGCAGGAGAAGGAAATGTCAGCAAGAAAGAAGCGTTAGGTCTGACTTAGAGTAATGGTGTGGGAAAGGGAAGGAGAGAAAAGAAACGATCAAGCCTGGTGAATGACACAATGTGAAGAGTAAGAGAGAGAAAGGGGTAGAATTAAAACATGGTCACTGCCCTTCATCTGTATCTCTTGGGAGTGAAGGGATCTGTCTCACATCTGCCCTCAGGTCTTCCTTTGGCTCTCACCCCCCTGACCTCCAGGACATAGCCCACTCCTCCAAAGCCAAGGTGGAATAGGCAGGCTGACTTCCCATGACTTTGCACTCCTCCCCTGCCCAAGACTGTCAGGGGGACCAGATGTCTCTGCCCAGCTAGAGCAAAGGGGACTCACTGATATAGGAGCAGGCCGTGTGTTCCACTTACGCAGGCTTTATGAAACTTGCTTGCAGTCAGGGGGAAACCCACCAACATTAAAGCTAGGCCTTCGAGGGGCGCCTGGGTGGCTCAGTTGGTTAAGTGACTGCCTTCGGCTCAAGTCATGATCCTGGAGTCCCCGGATCGAGTCCTGCATCGGGCTCCCTGCTCAGCGGGGAGTCTGCTTCTCCCTCTGACCCTCCCCCCTCTCATGTGCTCTTTCTCTCTCATTCTCTCTCTCAAATAAATAAATAAAATCTTTAAAAAAAAAAAAAAAAGCTAGGCCTTCGTAGCTTCTCCCCCTGAGGACAAAGCTCAGCTCGGAGCCTTGGCCGCCAGGAGTCAGGTCTGCGTCCTGGGAGGGTATCCCCTTCTTTAGTCTGTGCGAGGAGACATGGCATGGAGTGGCCATCCGAAATGTCTAGCATTTAAAGACGACCACCCCCTCCACCCTGACTGTCACCGAAGACCCCTCACCTGTCTCCCTCCCTAACCCCCCACATCAATATTTCTCAGCATGTGATCCATTCCCATGCCTACCTCTACCCCAATTTGAATTACTAGAGTGTTTGTAAAATACAGATTCGGCTTAAAATCTATCTCTTCTGAAAGCAGTCCCGAGCCTCCAGAACCAGGCTAGTGCCCCTCTGCCCTGCACTGTGATTGGCCACAAGCTGTGCCTGCCTGTGGGCTCTGTGACAGCAGCGACCCTGCTTCCTCCCTCAGTGTCCCCAGTATCAGATCAAAGGAAGAAAGGAAGGGAGGGAGAAAAGGAGAGAATGGAGGGAATGTGTTTGCCTGCTGCCTTCCCAGTGGGTGAGGGTTTAGGCCAATTCTGCCCACCACAGGCTCAGCATCTGAGTTTCAGGATGACCCTGAGATGCAGCCTGGACTCCCAGACATGGAACCAAGTCGGCGTAATGTGGACCATCCACCTCAGACTCTTGGGGAACAATCCATTCCCACCGGGGCTGCCGCCCTGCTAGGCCTGGGCCTGGACCCCCTAATGGCCTCGCCAGGACCCTCCTGCTTGGGACACTGATCTGGCTATAGGATAATCCCTCTCGGAGACTCCACCCACATATTGACCCATCCTTAAAACCTTGGGACTCCCACCCTTGTAAATAAAAGACCAATATCTGCTTTGCCTGGGTGAGTGTGTGTGTGTGCCCCCATGTGTGTGAGCGTGCATACGAGGGCAGACATGACATGTGTTTGTGGATGTAGAGTGGTATGCTTGCTTGTGCACACGTGCCCATGTGCAGAAGGGTGCTATTCACGGCCATAAGTGGTGCTTGGGAAGATGTTGTGGAATGAGGCTGTATGTCTGTGAATATACACATATTTGTGTGCATGTATGTGTTGCCGTGTTTTGTGTATGTGTATGTGTGTACACATTAGTTCTTGGGACACTGGTGTGACAGGGCCTGTTTTTATTCCCATTTGTATGTATTTTATTCCCATCCAAGGTCTCCACAGAACTCTTGAAGTCATCTATCTACCCATACTGTCCCTCCTTCTAGGCTACGAGAACTTTGAGGGTAACAACACTACTTGATTTTTCTGGCCTCCCTAGCTCCTAGCACAGTGCCTGGCATCAACCCATGTGTTCATTCATCCATCCATTTGACACATGTGGATCAATCATCTGCTGGGTGCTGTATGCTGGGGATCCAACAGGGAATAAAAAGAGACACAGTCACTGCCCTCAGAGACCTTACAGTCTGGTAGAAAAGACAAATATTAATCAAGTAATTAAACAAATGATGTAAAATTGCAACTGTAGCAGGTACTAAGAAGAAGACACACAGAATTCTGATGGAAGATAAAAGGAAGATTAACCTAGTCGGGGAAATAAGAGACAGATGCTAAAGACGTGCCATTTGAGATGTTACGTATCTTGTGAAGGATTAACTGGAGGATAGAGGAATGGCCTTCCATTCTGGGGGAGCAGCCCATGGAGAGGCAGGTGGGAGGGCCTGTAAGGAAGCTCATGCAGGGGGAGCTGAAAGAGCGAAGGGGTAGCAGATGAGGGTTGAAGGGAGGTGGTACCCTACCATGCAGGGGATGTGTCATATTAGTTAAAGATTGGGTCTGGAAACTCAGAGTGAGGAAGCCACTGAAGAGTTGGAGCAGGTGACATGATCAGAGTTGGGTTGGGCCACCATGTGGAATTGATTGGAGGAAGGGAAGCCCTTCCATGGGGAGACCAAGTAGGAGGTGGGGTGATGGTAGCTTGGACCAGGGTCATGGCCGTCAAGACAGGGAGAAGAATCAATTCCAGAGACATATAGCAAGTGAAGTAGACAGATCACAGCAGTAGTGTAAATATGGAGCGTGAGGAAGAGATAAGAGTGGAAGGTGGAAAGATTCACTGGGATGGAGAACACTTCAAGAGAACAAGTTTTAGAAGCAAGATCCTGAACTCAGTCTCAAACCTATTGATTTTGAGAGCCCTTCAAGTTTTCCAGAAGGAGACGTCAGAAGACTCTGACAATCTGACAGTAGCATATGTGGGTGTGGAGTGTGCACACGGTAGGGGATTAATAATGTGTCCTAAATTGATGTTCCCAGCTTCTCTCTCCTCTACCATATCTTTTCATCAAGAGATAATGATGGTTCTTAGAAAATTTAGAAATAGACATGACTCACCTGGGATAGAGGCTTTGGAATGAGAAGACTCCATAAACCCAAGCCATTAACCAACTGCCAGGTAGACAGAATTTTACAGCTCACAAGGGGCTCTAACTCATTTGAGCTTCCCTATAACCTGGGATTATTACCTCCATTTGAGGTTACATGGTTTGTCCTGAGAAATCATGTATTGGATCGAGTGTAAACTACTCTCTCATTATCATCTGTCTTCTGAAAGAATTGGAACTGCAAAAACTTCCGTATGAGACATGTGAATTTAATCCACCTTACATATATCTTTGAGCACAAATTGAAATGGCAAGGAAGGTGCTACAAAGACACATAAGGAAAAGTCCTTGTCCTTGAGGACATCGTAGTCCAGGGAAAAAGAGTCCCAGTTGATTATAATATACGAGACGATGCGGAGAATGCAATATAACCTCCTTTCAAGTAAAGCGTCTCTGATTGTAAAAAATAGCAAATGCCTAGTGTAAACAAATACATAATATGGAACATAAAAAGGAGAAGAGAAAATAACCAAGACCCACGCAGAGGTAACCATGTCATTATTTTGTTTGTTTCATTTTGGTATGTGCTTGTCTTGGACTTCTCAGTGACATAAGTCAATAAATTGCCTCTTATGTATAAGCCGGCTTTCATTGAAGTTTCTGTAATTTGTAATCAAAAGAATCTTAGCTAACAGGTTATTTTGATAATTGAATCAATTAAAGTATACAAAACGCTTAACACGGTATCTGGAACAGAGCAAATACAGATAGTCCCTGGCTTACAATGGATTTTTCAACTTTATGATGGTGCAAAAGCAAAGTCTGGTCAGTAGAAACCATGCTTGGAATTTGGAATTTTGCTCTTTTCCCAAACAAGCGATATGCGGTATGACCCTCTCCCGGGATGCTGGGCAGTGGTAGCCAGCCACGGCTCCCAGTCAGCCGCTCCATCGCGAGGGTGAGCAACCAACACACCCACCGCCATCCTGTGGGCACACAGCCATTCTGGTTTTCATGGTACAGGATTCAGTAAGTTGCATGAGATATTCAACACTTTAATATAAAACAGGCTTTGTGTGAGATGGTATGGCCTAACGGTAGGCTATTGTCAGTGTTCTGAGCATGTTTAAGGGAGGGTAGTCTAAGCTACGATGTTTGGTAGGTTAGGTGCAGTAAATGCATTTTCATCATACGGTGGGTTTCCGGGGACGTAACCCCACCTCAAGTTGAAGAAGACCTGTACTCAATAAACATTAAGTGCTATTATTCTTTTTTTTTTTTTTTTAAGATTTTATTTACTTATTTGAGAGAAAGAGAGAACTCGTGCACAGGAGCGGGGTGGGGGGGCAAAGGAAGAGGGAGAAGCAGGCTCCCCGCTGAGCAAGGAGCCCGATGCAGGGCTTGATCCCAGGACCCTGGGATCATGACCTGAGCCGAAGGCAGACGCTTAACTGACTGAGTCACCCAGGCGCCCAGCTGTTATTCTTATTCTTCATATTCAATCTATTGGATTGGTAGGGCCAGGGACACAGAAGGCTGCTTACATGAAACTCTGAAGAGCTTCCTGGAAAAAACTAATCCTAAGGGAACAGGAATCCACATACGTAAGATTCAGTAAGAAAGGCTTAGTCAGCAGGACAAGCGACAAGCCGGAGGACAGCCCCGTGTTTGCCTGTCGGAACTGCCTCCTGGTCCTGCCCCACAGTAAGGCCAGGTGCCTGCTCTGTGCAGGGCGGGGTGAGGAGGAACAGGGAAGGCTGGAAGGAAAGCATGGAGCTCTGCCTGCACCCCGTGTGCTCTCTGTGGGTCAGCCGCTAACATCGCTCAGCCCAGGAGAGGCAGAGGTGGTCTCTCCAGCCACAGAGCCCAGGAACCTTTGTTACTTTGAGTCAGCCCATGCCAAAAGGTCAGTCAGGGCTGCTTTGCTGAGAGGCTCAACAGCTCGAATACCCAAGCTGAGTCTCTTTAAAACATTGTTTCTAAGCATTCACAACAAGCAGGCTCTGGGGGAGAAAATAAAATAGAGGTTCTGCCCCAGGAATTAATCATCTAAAGGAAACAAGTAGGTATGTATGTATGTATGTATTACTCATCAAACTACACCAATAACATCTGTGGCTCGCTCATATGAAGCTAATGGATCTTCATAAAATTTTTCACCATAATTTTGAGCTCATATGTCCCATCTGTTACGCTACTGAGTTAACCAGTATCTCTGTGACATGCTGAGAATTGCCATTTGAGGAAGAACGAAATATATTTGAGCTGACACTTTTATAATTTTTTATCTTCCATGCTGGTCTACATGGGAGCAAAGGTGGTAACGAAGTCAGCTTAAATGTTAGAAGACTTTGTTGGAGATGTTCTTATTGACTCCTTCTCTCCCAGCGGAGCGAGCGTTGGCCTAGTCCATCCCTGAGACCTGGCCCCAGCTCTTCTTGGAGGAGGCGAAGGAAAGAGACGTGAGCTCTAGCTTCTCTGAAACAGCTTTTACCTGTTCTCCTCTCAATTCTCTCCTGAACCACCAGCAAGAGCATTCAGGTCTCAGCTCTTGCTGATTTTCTCAGCTCCGAATGTCGCTCTGATATAAAGCAATCCTCCCTCTATGAAAAGCCAAACTTTATCCCTTAATTCCATGAACAAACCCCTTGTTTCAACCCTGAGTCTGACCTGTTGCATCTCAGACCATTGACAGCTCTGAATATAACTAAATTTTCTTGCATTCCATTTTCAGAGGGATAACAGTGTGGGCAGGAGTTAAGAGTATGAATCAAAGAAATTATAAGAGAAACAGTCCATACAACTAGATGACAATACTTTTGACGCTCTGTTGTTAGTAGCATACGTATTAAGGATTGTTTTATCTTCTTAGAGAATTGACATCTTTATTATTATGTAATGCCCCTCTTTGTCCCTGGTAACTTTCCTTGGTCTGAAGTCTGCTCTGTCTGAAATTAATACAGCTACTCCTGCTTTCTTTTGGTTAGTGTTCGCCTGGTATATCTTTCTCTATCCATTTACTTTAAATCCGTAGGTCTTTATATTTAAAGCATCACTGCAGCATGTCTGTGTACGTGTCCTCCTGTGACCTCATGAAGCCTAACTCAATCAGACTCCCCATCCCTGGAGGTGCCTTGCCTCAAACAGATATCCAAGGTCCCTGGGAGGTCGGCCTGGGTATCAGAGCATCCCAGTGTCTCTGCCTTCTGCGGGTCCTCATGAAGTGTGGCTTGAGGAACCTTGGAGGCAGCTGTCCTAGGTGCTAGATATGACCCTGGAGTTCTGGACTCTCCATCTGCCCCCTCAGCACACCAGCGGCTTCAGGCCCCACTTGCTATCCCCACAGCACACGGCCACACAGGAGATGACATTACCAGCAGGTGCAGGCAGGGCCTGCCAGGTACGCAGCCAGCTCCGCTTGGGGGAGGCCCAGCCAGACTGGGGGTTTCTCATCTATCATCATGGCGGGATTGATGGTGCGTCTTCAAACTGCAGCTCCTCTAAATGAAGAGATGGCCGTTTAGCTGCAATACACAAACCCAATTTGGGAACCCAAATGACATGGCTCCAGTCTCATTGGCAGGAATTATGGCACTTGAATCAGGCACAATCTGCAGAATAAGTGAAATTGTCAACACAGAGAAATGTGTTTGAAAACATGATGTGATCTATGGTTAAAGCCTATGGATTCTGCAGCCACCTCAAAAATATTCTACTTTCAGAGCAATTTCTTCACTAACTAGCTATCTCTCGAATGGACCATATGTCTTTTTCATTACTGTGTCGCCCTGCCTCCATTGGCAGCCGTCCACAGCTGCCGGACCCTTGGATTCCCCATCCAAAGGCCCAAACTCACCCAGGTCCACGCCATGATTCACGGAGGCCCTTGAGGCCCACTGCATGGGAGCATCTTGGTCCCTGACGCACACTCCCACCTCAGTGATTTTGGGTGGGTCTCACCTTGTTGACAACACTGTGCCCTATGACCTGCCAACTCCCTGCCATGTATACGGGAACCCCTTTCCTGGATTTCCCATCATGGCGCTACACTGGGATTCATTCAGTCATTCATTGATGCATTCATCCACTTATTCAACAAATAATTACAGAGCATCTACTAATGCCACCTACCTTCCTGTGCCTAGAGACCCGGTGGGAAACAAGGTGACCCAACTCCTCCTCTCAGACCTGCTGGGCTAGGCCAGCCACAAGGCAAGCCTGGAGGTCCCAGTTCCTTCCTGTGCAGACCGGGGTAAGGAAGCAAAGGTGTGTGGGCATGACAGCCTTCAGCCACAGTTGAGGGAAGCCACTGCCACCGGGAGCTCAATCTGAAGCTAGGTCTCCTCTCACTTGTGCCCACAGCCACCTATATGTCCCTGAGACTGATCACACTACAGGGCTCCCCTGTGAAATATTCGGGCTGCCCCTGCCTCCAGCTGACAGTCTCAGGAGGTGGGGATGGTGTCCGTATCACTTAGTCTGTCTGGACCACAGACGTGGGCCCCTCTGCCAATCTCTCCCGATGGGGGAGGGAGTAGACAATGATGATGGCACTCTCTGCCCCCCTTTGGTTGTGCTCTCTCCCCTGGTTGAGTCACCTTGTTTCACCCACCTCAGGCCATGGAACGATGTCGCTACTTGCACCCTGGTCTGGGTCTAGCTTACCAGGCTCCCACGACTAATTTTCCGAGTCCAGATCCAGGAGATCTTAGTCTGTGTGATTGGACCAAACAGCTCGGCTAGGCTGGTTCATGATCCCTGGGCTAAATGCACCCGGGGCCCTTCCGGGGCTGGGCACCTCCACTTAGTTCTCTGCTACCCACCCCCATGGCCACTTCCACAGTCTTGGCAGCATCTGTCCAGAGGCACTTCTGGGTCTTTGGCAGGTGTAGTCCAGAAGCAGGGGACGCTGGTGCATGCCCAAGGAGGAGATTCTCCGCAGGGTGCCCAAGAGTTACAATAATGCCATTCAGTTTTTAAAAGACAGAGGATGAAACTTTCTTTGTAACACATTTGGAGTGTGCCAGAGGCATGGCAAACCCAAAGGCCCTTAAAAAGTCATGCAGGATCTAGGTGAAAGGTTATATGGGAGCCAAAACCAATTCTTATAACAAAGGACTCTGGAGAAGGCATTTTATAAGCAAGATGCCTAATAACAAAAATGGTAGCTAGGAGCACCTGGGTGGCTTGGTTGGTTAAACATCCAACTCTTGATTTCAGCTCAAGTCAGGATCTCAGGGTTGTGAGATCGAGCCCCACGTAGGGCCCCGTGCTCAGTGGGAGTCTGCTTGAGATTCTCTCCCTCTCCCTCTGCCCATCATCCCCCACCGTCCCATGCTCTGTCTCTAAAATAAATAAATAAATCTTTTTAAAAAATGGTAGCTCATACCAGGCACTTAACTCCTAATTTACATATATTAGCTCACTGAAGTCTCAACAAACCTACAGTGTCAGTACTGTGATTGTTACACCTATTTTCCTGATGAGAAGACTGAGGCAGACGTGATCAATAGAAAGAACCTCCCACTCACCAGAGTTGCCATTGGTTGGAGTAAGAGGGGCACCTAGAAAACAGAAATATCAGAATTCCGCAACAAAACTAGGAAGGCTGTGGTCTCCAGGTCCCAGGGAGATGTCAGATGAGGACATACAGGAGAGTTTGGGAATGAGGCGTGAGCGTTGCTAAGAAGCTGCCCTGTGTTCTCTCCCTCCCCACTCAGAGGCTCCGCAGCCGTCTCAGCAGCATGCTCAGCCTTGGCTGCACATTTAGAATCACCAGGGGGAGATTTTCCAAATGACGATGCCCAGACCAACAGAATCAGAATCTCGGCGGGTGGACACAGGTTTTGTCAGCATTTGTTAAAGCCGTCATTGATTTCAGGCAACACTTGATCCCTTCCGTGGAAAGCTTTATGGCATGCAGTGAAGGTGAATGGGGCTGCTGAAATCCTGATCAGCAAATGTGAGTAGCCTAATCACAGGTCACCTCTCACGGAGTGCGAGCCACCAGGGAAGGAAGGCACAGACAACACACCAATAAAGGAGGGTGTAGCGGCAACAGGGTCACAGAACACCTGACCCCCGGCCTGTTAAGCATGATGGAATGTAAGCACAGCTTGACAACCTACCTCAAAGGCAAGGTGTTTGATCCACAGAGAAGTGAAGCAATTTCAAAGACCACAGAGGCTGCTGACGAGATAAATGCTTCTGCAGGCAGAACAGAAACCCTGCAAACAAAGCACGGCTACTGGGCAGGCAGCTCGTTGGCGCCTGGTATGAACAGAGGATCTTCTCCTCACGGCTGCATCATCCCACGAAACAGCCCCTTGGCCACAGTGCACATGCCCGACGTCTGATGTCAGAGCAGAAAATAAAAATGCTTTGAAGCAGAAATTCCTGGGTTTGAAACCTTTCTTGACACACACTCGCTCAAACTACCCCCTCTGAGACTTTGCTTCTTTATCTGTAAAAAGGGATCATTAATTCGTTTAACAATTATCTTCTGAGCATCTGCCATATTCCAGGCATTGCTTTAGATGCAAAGGATAGAGGAGGAAACAACACAGATAAAAACCGTTATTTTCTTGGAGTTTATATGTTCTTTGGGGGAAACAGACAATAACAAATAAGTAAAATATGTAGCCTGCCAGAATGTGGTAAGTGCTAGGAGGTCATATAAAGCAGGGAAAGGCGATAAGGACTCTGGGGGATGAGGAATGCCATCTTATAGGATGATCTTCTCCCTGAGAAGATGACATCTGAGAAACAACCTGCACAAGAGAAGGGCAAGAGCCCGGCAGAAATCTGGGAGAAAAGTGTCTGAAGCAGAGGGAGCCGCAAGTGCAAAGGCCCTGAGACAGAAATGTGCCCGGTGTGCTGTGCTTAAGAATGATGTTATCTGCCGTCCGGGGGGTGTGTGTGTGTGTGTGTGTGTGTGTGTGTGTTTGTGTGTGTGTGTTTGTGTGTGTGTGTGTGTGTGTGTGTGTTGGTAGGTAGGTACGTACATATAATTTGGGGGAAAGTACAGGAATAAGTTGGGAACCCCCCAACAGAGTTGAATAACTTAACCATCCTTCCCAAAGGAGAGTTTGTCACCTCTTCTAAGGGCAAAAATGAGCTATTCGTAGCTCAGTTGGTGGCCTGGATGAGCTAATCTAGGCCCAGAGAAGAGCCAAAGGCCCCGCACGGGAATGAAAGGGGTCACTGTTTGGTAAAGTGATGAGGTCAAAACTTCCAACCAAGAAAAATGTCCTTTTCTCAAATGAGTCTGTGCTAGGATTGCCTCTGAGAAAAAAAGGACGGTTCCTGTGGAGAGGTGCACTTGCTTCCCAGATGAGCATGTGAGGAAATCAGCCACAGCCCCTTGCGGGGGCAGGGGGAATGGAAGGAGATCATGATACCATCCCGTGGGCACCCTGACCCTTTCCTCCCAGGGACAGCAGAATCACCATTATCAGCGGAAAGCAACCTGAAGGACTCTGGTTTATCAAACCTAAAGGATTTGAGGGGCAGAACCTCAATTCTTGTGAGAAACGAAGGATGAGGGAAAACCCAATGGATCGGAGAGGGCACCAGGAGGAACCATGACAGAGGTCAGGAGCTGTGTGGGCTGCTTCTCAGAGGTTCTTCCCTTGTACGCGTAGGGATTGGTCACAGTAAGTTACAAACCCCCTCTGCTCACAGGACATGCTCTTCGGAAACATACCTGGCCCTTTAGGGAAACTTTCCCATGCCTCCGTCATGATCCAGCCTGGCAAAGCCTGGCGAGCCACAGGGTACCAGGGAGGAGACAGAACTGCTCCCCAACCACCTTGGAGCCATTTGGTGGCAAGAGGGCTGGAAGGGCACTGTTCCCTGCTTTGTTAGTGTTAGTGAGCTAAGCTCCAGTAACAAGCAATCCCAGATCTCTGGGGCTTAACACGGCCTGACATGTGGCAGGTGCCTCTCCTGGGGGCCTCCACCTCCAAGTAGTGCGGAGGATTGAGTTCTTTTCAAACGGGCTCCATCCATTCGGAGAACTTTGCTTTCAGTGAGGTGGAGGGGAGAAAAGAGAAAGTATGGGCAAAGGTACATACGTAGAGGGACGCCTGGGTGGCTCAGTCGGTTAAGCGTCTGCCTTTGGCTCAGGTCATGATCCCAGGGTCCTGGGATCGAGTCCCGCATCAGGCTCCTTGCTCAGCGGGGAGCCTGCTTCTCCCTCTGCTTGCTTCTCCCCCAGCTTGTGCTCTCTCTGACAAATTTAAAAAAAAAAAAAAAGGTACATACGTAGAGTTTTAAGGCCAGGACTGAAAGTGGTGTATACCTGGCTATATCCCGTAAGTTATAACCCAGTCTGAGGCCACATACAATGCAAGGGAAATTGTGAAATCTAACTTTCCTATGTCCCCATGTCTCCCCAGAGACACTGCCACACCCATTTGTGACTACTCAGTGAAACACTGCTAGTTAAAGCCAGCGGAAGAGAGACCTGCAGTCAACATGGGCAGAAAAAAATCCTAGGTTAGTTAGCACTGCTGCAAACGTGCATAAGGAAGTCATGAATTCCAGGCTCAAAGTCATGGCGAAGACGCATGTGAACACGCCCGAGGTCTATCCTGATTTTATTTTGTCTAGAGTTTCAAAGGCTGTGTGGGAGCTTTTGCTCAAGTGCTGATGTAAGAGCATCCAAAAATAGCCTTCCGACCGGATATTCCATTAGCTCTTGGTCCAGAAAGCCATATAGCCCAAACGTGAGAGCAGCAAAAGGGGGTATATCTTAGAGCAGAAAGGTAGCATTCAATTTATTCCACATTTATGGCAGTAAGTATTCAACATCTTCAGAAAGTCAAGAATGTAGGTAGGCCTTTTTGATATTAAAGCAATCTACCTCTGTCTGATTCCGGCTTAGCCCGATCTACCTCATCTTCACTATTGAAACTGATGCCTTCGACACATGGTGGGAGCCTCTTGTCCTAGAGAGACCCTGCTCCGGAGACTAGATACCGCCCCCCCCCAACACATGCCAACAAATCCTCCCTCCTGAGCACACTGAAGCCACCAGATTCCAGCTATAACTAACAGAAGCAGTCCTATCATGCTTGATCATAGTGGCATCTCGGAGAGCTCTTGGGATATACAAGCTATCTTAGGACCATCTCTCAGGGGACGGAATGAGGGAAGAATGTATTTGGTGGCTTCTATCTCTGATTGGGCAACATTTCATCTTATGCGCTACTAACTCGCTTGCACTTCTGTGTTCCCTTATGGGGTGCAGAGTTGGGTTTGGTACTGGCATCAATAGAGAAGTCCCAGCATAGGAGGCAAATGGCATATGCACATATCTGAGGTGAGAAACTATCAGGATGTACCTGTGGAAAATTGGCCAAAGCCCACACAGAACTGGCCATTGCAACAGCAGGTGCAACAGGAGAAAGGCAATGCTTACAAGTGTTGCATAAGGCAAGTGTTGCATAAGGCGTTTTAATCCAACCCAATCAATAGTATCTATTGTTGTTATTATCATTACGAGCTAGCTGGGCACAGGCACCAATCCTTGAACATGGGTCTGGTGCTCTGAAAGTTGACCTTGGGCCAGATACAAGCTGTCTCTTACAGACTTGGGCTGACTCACACCCCAACTCTAACTGGAAGCCCGGGGAACACTCCGGGGGCCGGGGCCCCTGATTGTTGCTGTACTGAATCCCCCCCAGAGACCAAGGGAGAGTTCCAGTAAGATGAGCCCTGCCCCGCTACTCTGACAAGCTGTGTCAGACTTCCAGGAACTGTACTTTGTGTAACGTGGTCTGAAGCAGCATGGTAGGAAATGCAATTAGCTGCTAAAAGCCTGGGTCGTAAGTGAGATGGTCTGATCCCTGGGAGGCCATCAGTCAGGAAGTGGACAAAGGCATCCTTAGCCACGGTGCTGATGGCTCTATGTCTTGATAGAGTTGGCTCACTTGCTCCCATTGTGGGCACAGCATGAAAATTTAACTCCAAAGAGAGGGGTCCAAAATGGTGAGTGAGGATATTATTGCCCACCCTTGTTTGTTTGTTTTTTAAGGGTCGCTGGTGATTAAACATTAGGGGAGAAAGGATAGGGAAGGAGTGAAGCTTGATCTGATAAGCCTGCTGTGCTGCCGGGCACAGAGAGCTGGGCAACACCACCACACACCTGTGCCCTCGAGTCCTTGAGGCAAACGCCATTGGAAGGACCCATTAGGTGTTGTGGTAATAGGGTGTGGGCATCACTCAGACACTTAGGTTCAGGCTCTGCTGCCAGAGGGTAAGCAATGGGGCCCATCACCCACTGCCCACCGAAATGTGCCTACTGATGAGCAATTGTCCTTCCTGGCTTGAGTGGGGCCAAAAATACACTATCGGTGGTAATTTTGAGTGCAGTGGTTAGAGTCCTGGCTTAGGAATCTGTCTTGAAATCCTGGCTGTGTCCTTACCAGATAATGTATTTAACCTCACTGTGCCTTAGTCTTATATGTAAAATGGAAGAAATGATTATAGGTCTCTCTTAGTATAGTTATCAGGTTTAAATAAGATAATAAATATGAAGTGCATGAAAGAGTGGCTAGCATATAAAAGGCCCTCAAAAACATTAGCTATTATTATTGCTGACATTTATTGAGTTGGCTTATGGAAATAACCATGACCAAGACAGTATGTTAGGTGTCTAAGTCCTCACATTTATCCTATGATCTCTATAATATTAATATCCCACCGAAGAAACTAAGATGTAGAGAGTGACTTCCCCGAAGGCACCCAGGCCAGCTGATTTCTTCAAGAAGTTTCTTAAATATTTTTCCTTGTCTGGATCCCTGCTATTCCGTGTAACATCTGTGTGATGACACCTACTATAAAGATCTGTTTCCCACTTTGTCTTTCTCAAAGGGGTTAGCAAACTATAGTCCTTGGGCTAAACTTGGTTTTTTAAGTAAAGTTTTATTGGAACATAGTCGTGCCCATTTATTTCCATATTGCCTGTGACTGCTTTCATATGCTACAATGGCAGAGTTGAGTCATTGCTGGAGACCATATGGTCCGCAAAGCTAAAAATATTTGCTAGCTGGCCCTTTCTAGAAAATGTTTGCCAGCCCCTGAATAAGACTATGAGCCCCTGGAAGTAGGACTCATGTCTTCTGACCCCCTCATCTTGGCACATGACGGGGGCTCCCTAAATACCTGCCGAATGCGGGAAAGAGTGAATATGTGGCCGCCTCGAGTGGAGGTGTCAGGATCTGAGCCCCACCCAGATCCCGGGAAGCCCCGCAGCTCTGCAATGCAGCCACCTGCACAAAGGTCCCCACAGGTGACCCCCCCATGATCACCCCAGCTCCAGTCACAGCCCCTCTAATGAGAGGCTCAGCATCTTCTTGGAAGGAAAGCCCTCTTAAATCCCCACTTGTGAAATGGAAAAGATGCTGCTGGAGATGCTTTGAAGAGCCCTACCCTACTCCTTTGTGCCCACTGACTCCTGCCTCTGGCTTTGTTGCTGTGCCTCTTCTTAGAACCTTCATGAACTGGTCAGAATTTGCCTGAGGCGGGCTGTCCCCCAATGACCACTCCAGACTCTTGTTGGAAAACAATACAAAAAAAAATACTACCATTTATTGAGCTCCTGCTCTGCCAGGCTCTGCGTCATGTACTTTATACAGTCAACACCAGTTCCTAGAAAAGCCCCGAGGGGCCAAGTGGGCTTTATCATCCCCATGTAAAGATCAGGAAACTGAGCCTCCGGGAGGGGCAAGCCACCCGCCCAAGGTCACATAACCAGGAAGTACTGCAGGCAAAATGAAAACCCACTATTTTCTCATTTCTCATGCCCCTGACCTGCTTCCCCAGGGACCATAACCCAGCAACTGGAACAGTGTTGAAACTGCATTTCATGATCTTTGAATCAAGTATTTTAGCTGCATTCACCTGGCCCAGCCTGGTTAAGGGGTCATTTATGAATGATGCATTCACTGTTCACTTGCCCTGCATCCGGTTCTAGGCTGGATTCTGGGAACACGGAGGTAGAGAGCATGGCTTTACCTCTCGAGGACCTCGCCCTTTAGTAAAGGAGAAATGAGAAACCAGCAGCTAGCACCACAGGGCAGCCACAGGGGGGCGGGGGGGGCGGGCCTCCGAGTGGGCGTGGCCCCGATGGGCGTGGGCCCCCCCGATGGGCGTGGCTGGGGCCACCCCCTCCTTGCTATCCAGGATCTCTTTCCCTAGGCAGAGGTTCCTCCTAGGAGTCCCCTAGAACACCTCCTTTGCTAAGTTTGAAAACTTCGACTCTGAGGAATGAAACAAAGCATGAAAACAAAGTGCTGAGGCCATCACCATCTGAGAAACAGGCTTTTTCCAAAAATCACATGCTTTCAGAAGTTCATAGAGACCAACTCCTAAATACATTCCCGGAGCGTTTTTCATCTGGGACGACAATTCACCTTTGCAATTAGCTTCATCAACAGGAACTTACTATAAAATATTTGGTCGCTTAGCAACAAGGAAGCATCCACCAGCGGGACTGCAGTGTCTTTGTTATTCGAGTCCCACGGGGCTGCAGGCGGAGGAAACGCTGAGCTGGATTTCCAGACTCATCAAAGCTCTTTGTCCAAAAGTCCTGCCCACCCAAGGCCCTGCTGTCTGTGACCTACAGGGCTGGCGAGCCTGAGTGGGCACCCAGCCTCTCAGCGGTGATGCAGGAAGAAGGCTCCAGCCTCCGGTGCGCTCATCGGCCTCAGAAGAGCCTCCAAGAACACTCAGCAAGGGCGGGTTGGGCTGCTTGTTAGAGCTGTGCAGCCTGGGCAAGCTGGGGCCTGCTGAACACCTGCTACCCCATCACTTGTCTCCTTTCTCACTTCCACGGGGCCCTCCTTATCGCCACCTTAGGTACGTAGACTAAGGCTTGCATTACGTTTCTTGCTCCAGTGTGCCCCAGTAGATGGAGCAGGATGTGGTCCCCCATCTCCCGCTCTTTCTGCATCCCCACAGTGGCCTGCCACCTTGTACTCCTATTCTGGGCGTGAGCTTCAAAATTGCGCCAGATGAGTCTCTCTGGTCCCTCCCAGCTTGGTGTGTCTGCCTCTTCCTTCCCTCGAATCACACCAACTCAGAAGTCAGTGTAGGCTCCTAAGGCATTTGCTTGGACCTCTCTGTTCTGTCAAGTCACCAACACCCCCCCCTGCCCCGTGTTTCCCAGAAAGAAGAATGCTAAATCTTTCTGAGTCTCGGATTCCGAACCAAAACATGGTGAGATTATGTGGTGAAAACAGCAAGAGTTTTCCAATGGGCAAACCTGGATTCAGATCCTAACTCTGATATTCGCCAGCCATGACACCTAGGGGACATAACCTCTCCGTACACCCTCTCACCTGGAAAGGGGACATGGTGATACGTACCTCCAAATGATGCTGTGAGGACCATGGGAGAAGCCTGGCTTCTAGGAGGTGCTCAAGAAACAAACATACAAAACAGCAGAACAAAACAAAAAACCACTACCAGACTGCTGAATTCCTCTGTCCTCCCCGGTTCCTATGGGGAGATGTAAGACTTTTGTCTCTACCTCATTTGCCTCAGAAGGACTTCCCGCTATAAAGTGAACCAGAGAAGCGTTAGATCAGGTGACTGCTGGAGGCGCTCCATGTGTGTACGTACAAACCCAAACAAGTACCTTGAAGAAAACGTCCTCTTTTTCCACTGAAATAAAAGTAATTCAAGGCAGGCTGATCTGGCTTGAAGTCTGACTCCATCACGTGACAGCTCTGTGACCTGGGCAGACATTGCCCTTCCCTCAGCTTCCATGTCATCCTCAATTTGTGACACGTGGAGGAACGCAAGGCTGCCTCTGTAGGGTTCTGTGACAACCAAATCCAAAACCGATCGGAAGGAGCCCACCCCGGGGCCTGGCCTGAGGCTCGCAGGAGGCACCAGGGCCCTATTGTTGTGTCTGAATCCACTTGACAAACACTGCCCTTGTCAGCTCCTGTTGTCAATGTCCTTTGAGATCCTTATCAGTTTATTTTTTTACCAAATTAGGCATTTCTGCACTGTTGCAGCACCAGCTTTAGGAAACAGCATACCTGCTTCCATTTTCAAATAAACAACACCAAAAAAGTGCCTGCAGTCCCATTTCCTTTGGCTCTCTGAAAACACCGCATATGCATGACACAGCAGCTTGAGTTTTAGAAATGCTCTTTGGAACTTCCCAACTGCCTGCCCTCCCCGGAGCTCCCGGGTGGTAATCCCCTCAATCTGCCCAGCCATCAGCTTGCCCTGTTTGAAACATTTTGCCCGCCACTGCCACTCGGGATGTACAAGAGTCTGCAAAACAAACCTCATCCAGTTAAACAGAGTTACCGTATGACCCAGCAACCCCGCCCCTAGACATATACCTGAGAGAATTGAAAATATGTCCACACAAAAACCTGTGCATAAATGTTCACAGCAGCATTATTCACAATGGCCAAAAGGTGCAAAAAACCTCCCAAAGGTCCATTAATTAATTCATCGATAAACAAAATGTGCTATGTCCATTGTATTTGTTTCCTATGACTGCTTTAACAAATTACCACAAATGACCAAAATAATACAAATTTACTCTCTTACAGTTCTGGAGGCTGATAGCCCTTAATTGGTTCACTGGCTAGAGGCAGAACTGGTTCCTTCCCGAGGCTCTAAAGGGGCAATCTCTTTCCTTGTCTTTTTCAGCTTCTAGTGGTGGGGGGCATTCCTTGACCTGGTAGCCCCCCTTCATCTCCAAAGTGCAACTCGGTGATCTCGGCTTTTATCCTTATCATTATCATAATCCAGGATAATCTTCCCATCTCAAATCCTGAGTTCATCCCACCTGCAAAGTCCCTTTTGCCATATAAGGTCACATTCCGGAAATGGGCCAGGGTGAGTTTGGGAGTCATTGTTCAGCAGACGTATACGACAGATTTATCCAGCCACCCAAAGGAATGATGTACTGATACGTGCTGCAACCGGGACGACAACTGAAACATCACACTAAGCGAAGGAAGTCACACAAGGGGCACCTGGGGGCTCAGTCGGTTCAGTGTCTGACTCTGGATTTTGGCTCAGGGCATGAGCTCAGGGTCCTGAGATCGAGCCTTGCATCAGACTCCTCGGCCAGCCAAGAGTCTGCTTCTCTCCATCTCCCTCTTCCCCTCCGCCCACCCTCACGCACGCACACGCACCTCTTACACACTCTCTAAAATAAATAAATATTTTTTAAAAAGTGACACAAAAGGCCCCCAAATGTCTGATTCAACTTATATGAAATATCCAGCATCAGCAAACCCATAGGGACAAAAGTAGATTAATGATTGGCAGGGGCTGGAGGGACGGACAATGGGAAGTGACTGCTAATGGGTGTGGGGTTTCTTTTTGGGGGGTGACAAAAATGTCCTGGAATCAGATAATGGCTGGTGATGGTGGCACAACTTTATGAATATACGAAAAACCACTAAACTGTACACTTTAAAAGGATGGATTTATGACATGTGAATTATATCTCAATAAAAATAAGTACATTAGAAGAAACTTCATCATGCCTTGACATTACCTATAAATGATAAAAGTGAAAATATTCTTTTTAAATCAAACCGTGGTCTGAATCAATTTTACGTAAATAAAGTGCTTTCCACCAAATTGCTCAGTGAAACTGTATACCCGGGGGAGACAGTCTAGCATGGTGGTTGAGGGGGGACCCCGGAATCAGGCTGCCCGAGTTCAAGTCCTGACTCTGCCCCTTCCTGGCTGTGTCTCAGTCTTCTCACCTGCAACATGGGCATAATACGAGTACTTGTCCTCACACTTGTGAGGATTCAATTGAATAATCCATGTAAAGCTCAGAGCGTAGTAAGTGCTCAACCCATGCAAGCTACTACGGTCGTCACCCTCATCTCTGCTCTGCCCGACGTGGGGAGAAGGAGTGGGATTCTGACTGACCTGAGGGGACCCAAGCATCCTCTTTGAGTCACAGATTGTCTGTGGGAATTAGAAGGCATCAGGAAGCTTCAAAGGGTAAAAAAAAGAAGTTAGCTGGTTTGGGGAAGCTTGGTATTCATGTATGCATTTATTCATTTACTTGCTCATTCCTTCCACTCCTTTCCTTCAGCAGACACTGACCGAGAGGCACCATGGGCATGTCGGGTACTGTGGTAATGCTGGAGACAGGCTCCCGTGGAACGCGTTATCACGGGGGAACACTGACAGGTAAAAATCAGTGCAATAAGATAAACCAGGCACTGTGCTGGAAGTTTCTACAGACCCCAGGGTGGGCAAGTGCATGGGGTGAGTGGATGAGAGGACACGAAGGACAGAGTGGTTAATTCTAAGGTGGTGAGGCGGGACAAGGAAAGACGTCATAGAGGAAGTCTAGATATGCCTCTGGGTGTTCTTGAGTGTGTGTGGGAGGGGGCAGTAGGTGTCAGGACAGAAGATTAGAAGAGAGATAGGATAGAGTGCAGAAGTCAAGAAGGTGCATTCTAGGCATGAGCAAAGACCCAGAGATAGGATGCTGCCTGGATTTTTCAGCAAGTGTTGGCAGTTCCTGCAGGTAGTGGCTTGGCTAGAAGCAAGCTGTGTTAAGAGAAAGGCAACCGGGGCGCCTGGGTGGCTCAGTCGTTAAGCGTCTGCCTTCGGCTCAGGTCATGATCCCGGGGTCCTGGGATCGAGCCCCGCGTCGGGCTCCCTGCTCAGCGGGAAGCCTGCTTCTCCCTCTCCCACTCCCGCTGCTTGTGTTCCCTCTCTCGCTGTATCTCTCTCTGTAAAAAAAAAAAAAAAAAAAAGAGAGAGAGAGAGAGAGAAAGGCAACCAAAATACTTTAAACAGTGAGCTGTATGGATTTGCTTTTAAGAAGGTCTCTCTGGGGCACCTGGGTGGCTCACTTGGTTAAGTATCTGATTCTTGATTTCGGCTCAGGTCATGGTCTCAAGGTTGTGAGATCGAGCCCCGTGTCAGGCTCCACACTGGGCATGGAGCCTGCTTAAGATTCTCTCTCTCCCTCTCCCTCTGCACCTTCCCACCGCACCCCTCTCTCTCTCTTAAAAAAAAAAAAAAAAGGAAGGAGGAGGAGGAGGTCTCTCTGGCTGTAGTGTGGCAGAGAAAAACCACCATAGTGAGAGAAGAGGTTGGAAGTAACAGTTGGGAGACTGTGGTGTTGATCAAACTTTGGGTGCTGGGGACCTGAACCCGGGCAGAGGTGGAGAGGGAGAGTCCACTCATCCCCACCAAACACCAGCCTCCATCACTGTGCACAGACAGGCAGGCAAACACCTCCCCTCCCCCGAGGGCAGGCACTCCATGCCGCACAGGGGACCTATTGGAGGGTGTGATGATAATGTCAGGTATCAACTTGGCGAGGCTACATCTGCCAGTGATTTCATCAAACACTAATCTAGGTGTGGCCGTGAAGGTATTTTGTAGATGGGGGTGGGGGGCTGTTTAACATCTATAATCAGCTGACTTGCAGTAAAGGTGATTACCCTCCATAATGTGGGTGGACCTCATTCAATCAGCTGAAGGACTCACAAGCAAAAGCAGGTTTCCTGGAGAAGAAATTTGGTTCTGTTTCAGTGGAGAAAACCAACTGATCCACAGGTCGTTACCCACTCCTTAGCAAGGCTCAAGAAACCAGACCTTCTCTGGAGTCCCGCCTTGAAGTTGGCGGTGGCTTGTGCTGGTCCCAGGTGAGAAACGATTGTCATTCACAGACCCCTGGTTGGGAGACTCATGAGGCACAGGCCTCTCCTCTCCTCAGCAGCCCCCCGGCCCCACCACCGCTCCCTGTGGCTCAGCCCACCCACTGGCCAGCCCAGGTCAGAAGGAGGTCCAACTCTGCATCAGCAGCCTGGCGCCGGGTATCTGGCCGCCTTTAGCCAGTCCTCCCCTGGCCTGTGTACCCCGGGCCCCAAGCTGCAGGTGCTGCTTCAGTCCCTGTCCAGTGTTTCAGAGGTTCTAGAACTCGAGTCAAGCATTGTTCCCCTCACCCTCCCTTTTGCCAGACCCCAGCAGTCATGCCCCTGGTTGCCAGGGTCTGTGACTGCGGTCCTGCTACCTTCTTGTAGGCACCCTGGGCTCCCCACTCAGTGCCCACTGCCTACCCCATCACCAATCACTTGGCCATCTGTGAGTCCACCTGGTCTTGGGCCTTGGACTTGGCCACCCTGAGGCTAGTGTGACTGAACCCCGGGCTGGGCCCGTGAGGTCCTAGCTGCTACCAGCCTCAGTTGACATGGGCACGGTCAGCACGGAGGCCATCTGCTGGGTGTCCAGGGAGCCTCCACACATCTGGCTGGGGGTCAGGAAGTCTCAACTGGGGAGCAGCATCCACCCGCCATGGCCTCTGCCGTGGAGTTGTGGGATGGTCCTGCCACCCCAGCTCCGTGCTCAGCTGCGCCGGCAGGCTCAGAATGTGGGAGGGGGTGCAGATCAAGAGATTTCCCTTAGCTGCAGGGAGAAGCTGGGGGCGAGACAGAGGGGTGCTGCTGTGACCACCTACTTTCCTGTCCCCTCCACAGTGTGGCATTTCGGGGCCAAAGGAAGTCTCCACCCCAGGTGCTCCTGGCTGAGTGTAGAGACATGGGCAGAATCAGGCCGACCATCGGTCTGTCCTTGGTCAATAATTAACAAGAACATGACTCCAAAGCTGTTTTTCAATGGCCAGCCCCCACCCCCCCCTTCCCCAGGTTCTAATTAATTGATCTGAAGCAGAATCTGGGCATAGGTAGTTTATAAAGCTCTTCAGGTGATTATAATGTATAGCCAGGGCTGAGAACTTGTGCTCTAGAGCTTTGCTATCCGAAGTGTGGTCCGTGGCCAGCAAAACTGACCTCACCTGGGAGCTTGTTAGAAATGCAGGTTCTCGGGCCCCACCTACTAGATGGGAATCTGCTTTATATGATCCCCAGGGGATTCAGAGGCACATTAAATTTGGGCAGCACCGTGGGAAGTAAAACCAACCTTCCCCCAAGGAGGGCAGCTTTGGGCCAGTTCTGGCTGCCACTCAGTGACTCTAGTGCTGAGTCGTACCAAGCAGAGCCCAGAGCTGAGAGTCCAAATGACCAAAGATGAAGTACACCGTACTCTTGGTCTGAGGCCCACCCACCACTGTCAGCCAGGCTGTAGATCCGCTAGCTCCCAAATAATTATTCTTCAGAATAGAACCGCTCACAGTATCCAAATGCACACATTTCTAAAGCTGTTTCCATACACAGGCTTTGTCGGGTTGGCCTTGGACTAATCACCTACCCTTAACTGGGCATTTACTAAACGACAAGTACTTTACAAGTAACTGATGAGTTTCATCATGGCCCCTAATAAGCTTTATTAGCCCCATTTTACACATGCAGACACGGGGGCTCAGGCTGAAGCTAAGAGCTCACGCTCCTACAGCTGCTGGGTAGCAGAGCTGTGAGGGGCGTCCCGGGTGTCTGATTCCAAAACTCAGGACCTGTTCACGGTGCTCTGTGTTGTGCTTGCTTCATAAATAAAAACATGAGGAAACTTCAAACACCAGACTCAGAAATTCCAATGGTCTCAGGAAAAAAAAAAAAGTATATACACTTTAATTCCCTGAGACCAGTAATGGGGGGAGGGGTGGGGGGGAGGATTTTACATAAGCAAAAAGTGCCTTTGGGAATACGAGCCGATGCATTCACATAACGATTATTCGATTATTCCTCCTGCCTGGGCCCTTAACTATATTTTTATTAGAATGCTTTACATATTCTTTAGCTTCTTTAAAATGCTAAACTGACTCTGAGTGCCCAAATGTGCCAAAAATCTAGGCAGTACATTTGTAGGAAGTGAAAGCCCCCCACGAAAGAACTCCCAGAGGCCTGAATTAGTGGTTTGTATTGTAAGGAGGTGAGCATCCACATTTCTCCCAGGAATGCCACTGAGATAAAATTCAAACCAAACTATATTTATGAAGGGAATTCAGGCTGGAAGGCTCATCCAGTGACCTGAATAGTTATGATCACATGCTGCTTGAAGATGTGTGCCAGGCTTCTCTCCGAAGGGTGCCTGGGGTACAGGTCTGGAGAGTTCCATGGCTCTGCCTATGGCCAGGGTCAGAGGTCAGCCAGGGATGGGGATCAGGATCCATGTCCGGGATTTGAACTCAGTCAGTGACTGAATCTTCAGCTGGGGATAGAACCTGTGTATGAGATGAAGTTTAGTAAATTATTTTCTCTCTCCAAACTCAGTGATTTGCGGGGTCACAAGGTCTCCCGTTATTGGTTTCTTGTGGTATGATGTCCATAATTTACTTCCAAATACTTGAGCATAGAGAGGAACTCAATTTTCCAAGCCGTTGCCCTAATTGAGTATCCACAGACCAGGGGTCATCAGCTAACGTTCCCACTCAAGAGGAAGCGCATCCATCAGAAGCGACCAGTGCAAGCGCTTCTCTTTGTATTGCAATCAACAGCTGAGACTCTGAAAATTAGCATATTGCATGTCAGAAATGAGTTTTATTGGAGAAAATAGTAGCCTGTTGGCCAGCAAGGCACTGGTGGAATGAAAGGGGTTCAGGTACGAGGTCTGGCTGACAACAGTGTGACCACAATACTCACCTTTGCATGACAAGGACGGAAGAATCCAGGGAGTCCGTGCCCTGCAGCCCCGAAGCACGATTCTGGGTCGGGCACTGGGTTGGGGAGGCTTTCTTGCTCTCTGATGCTGACGAGAAGCACGGAATTGCACGTTTGGGCTTTTGTGGTGTCTGCATCGTGCTTTTGTGCAAGGTGAGGCTGGATGTAAGAGGATGGAGAGCCAGGACCTCTCCGAGCTCACAGCACATGTTGTGGGAATTGCTTTACGGCCTGCTTGGCAAAGTGGATACATGTCCCCCTGCGCCAGGAAGTGGGCCCCAAGCCCGCTTTCCTCCAGCACGGGAGTGAGACTGGGGGGCTGCTAGCTCTCCCCAGCTCAGGCTTCTTTGGCAGCTTCTTAAGATTACTTGTGACCTCCTCCCCACTTCCCGAGTCTTTCTGCAGGAGGCAAAACCTCGAGGTATCTTTGTCCTTCGTCAAATTCATCATCCTTGCATCTAATTTGTTTTTAATTTTTTTTCCTTGGGAGTGAGAGCTGGATTAGCCACCGACAGGATTTCCAAACATCTCCCTGCGAGGGGTAATCTGATGAGAAGTGATTACGCTCTCATTGGCCAAGCAATTTATTGCCAACCAAATTCTTGTTGCCAGATGAATAAAGTCGGTGTTCATTCTACCCACTCAGGGTCCTAAACGACTTCTCAGAGCCGCTGGTAAGAATCAAAGAGCCTTAAAGACAAGCGCTGGGCACAGAGTCGGCTCCACAGAGACCATAGCAAAGGGGGTGCAGGCTCTTAGACACACAGGCCGACCTCTGCTTGCCCACCTCATGTCATTCCATCCCTAGAACCCTGGGAGGTCAAAGCTGAAGGGGCCCTCGGAATCATCCCGCCCAACCCTCTCCTCATCAGATGAGGAGACGGCCCAGAGAGGTTTTGTGACTAACCCACAGTCACACAGTAAAGCTAGAAGAAGGGCTGTGGCGACTCCCAAGTGTTCCTCAATTCAATTCAAGAAACATTTGTCAGGGGCCTCGGGAGGAACCAAGTTCCCCGCACTTGGTGAGCTCACATAGATGCAAATCAGTCTGACGAAGGCAGAAAGTGGACCCACAGTGCTGTGAGTCATGCAGGAAGCTGGGCTTTCTTTGGCCTTGGAAATAGCCTGGAAGCTCCATGAGGGAGGCAGCCTCTCTGAGCTTGGCTTTGAGAGATGAGCAGGGTTTCGAGAGAGGGGAAGAGGGATAGAGGAGGGGCCCTGATGTCAGCAGCTAGAGACCTCTGGGCTGCAGAGAGCAAGTCAGCAGAAGGGGTACTCTGCTGGGCTCCAGTGGAATGTCCAGAGGCCCCAGCAGGCTCCCCAGATGGGACCTGGCATGGAAGGAAACATTCCCACTCCCATCTCTGGGTCTGGCTGGCCTGTGACGGGGGCTGATGCCAGGCTCGCGTCTTTTCCTGGGGGTCCTTCTCTCCTGCCTCCTCCATCTCCTCTCCAGCCTCAGGGGCTCCCCTAGAATCCCAGAGTCTCTGGGGGCACCAGCTGGGTTCTGCTTGGAAAAGCCAGTCTCAGCCTCCCACTTCCCCTCACCCCGGGAGCAAGCTGACCTCACGGAAGGTGTGCCCACAGCCCTCCAGCCCCCAAAGTACTTTTCCCTCATACTCTCATTTTCTCTTCAGCATAATCCTCTGGTATCCTCCCCTCCCCACTGTAGGGGAGAATCCGAGGGCCCCAGGAACTCACTCACTCTCCAGACCCCATTCTGGTGCAGTGGCTCTCAGCACAGAGCGGACTGCCCAGCTCTGAATCCCGCCTCACTGCTCACCACTCACCAGCCCTGTGACTTGGGCGAATCACTCCACCTGTCTCTGCCTCAATTTCCTCAGCTGGAAAATGAGGATGATAATAATAATAATAATGACATTTATCTTGTTGTGAGGATTAAACGGGGTAATAGGTACGAAGAATGGTGCCTGGCACATAGTAAATATAGTGGAAGTATTAGCTACTATTAGCATTAACCCTGATCCAGGATTCTAGCAGATTCCTCCCATCAGGTCACTCAGCATCCCTGCATGCCCTCATGAGAGTTGCTCAACCTCTCTGTGCCCACAACAAGGCTGGCCCTCAAGACAACTGGCATTCTTCCTGAGCTTGTCTCATCTTTCTCCCATCCTTAGACCACCCCCTAATTTCCCCTCTACCCTCAACATTTCCTCCCCATGAGCCCTCTTCCACGTACCCACACCTCGCGGACAGGCGCCCCCAAGAGTCCATGTGAGGAAAGGACTCTCTCCTTGTGTTCAAAAGCTGTCCTTTACAAAGGTGGTTTGAACGCTCAGCACGAAAAGAGTTAGTAGTCTCCTTTAAGAGCCCAGTTTTGAATTAAAAAGAAAGCTTTCCAGTGAGAAGCAGCTTTGAATCCGCTTCCTAGCAGCAGCAAAGGGATTATCAGCAGAAAACCATATCGCATGCTTAATTGCAAAACCATCCCCGAGGCCAAAGTCTGGTCTGGGCTGAGTGGCAGATTTGGGCCCGTATGGCTTCTACTTCCCAGCTGTGCAGAAGACATCACAGTGCAATAAAGGGGATCTTTGTGGGAGCGCTATTCTCTGACACTCGGGAATAACAGAGGTGACCTACCATACCAGTGCTTGCCTTGACCTATGGCCTGTTAGAACCATGATCTTTGGATGCCTAAGAATTACCTTCGGGAAATGGAAGAACCAAGGAAGGAGCAGTTCCTAGAGCTCCTAAATGGGTCTGGCCACTGATGTTGCCCAAGCGCAGAGCCAGCTTTGCCTAATGGGGAATATAAAACAGTGCTTTGGATTTGCCTTGACCACTCCCGCCGATGGGCTGATGTGTTGTTTTTTTTTTTAAAGATTTTATTTATTTACTTGACAGAGTTAGTGAGAGCAGGAACACAAGCGGGGGAGTGGGAGAGGGAGAAGCAGTCTCCCCGCCGAGCAGGGAGCCCGATGCGGGGCTCGATCCCAGGACCCTGGGATCACGACCTGAGCCGAAGGCAGACGCTTAACGACTGAGCCACCCAGGCGCCCCGGGCTGATGTGTTCTGGGGTGTGAAAGGAGCACAAGGGCCTGGTGCCCAGCAGGGCCTCAGCAAATGCTTGATGAATGAATTTCCCCAACGTTGATGATCCACTCATTTTTCAGTCATGACAATTCAGGGACCCTTCAGGGTTGCTGGTGGAGTGTGATTGGTTCGAGGCCTAAGCCCCCCAAGTACCCCCCTCCAGCAGGGAAGGAAGGAGCATTCTTCAGAAAACTTTATCTCAAGCTTAGAGATAGTCAAAGCTTAAATAGGTCAACAGCTTCTCACTGATGGGTGTCAGCGAACTGAAGCTTTTCAGAATCCCAGTGGAGTATCCAAGTTAAGGAACAGAGGGCAGTATCTTGCAAGGGCAGGTTTCCCGGGAGTGTTCAGGAATTCCTACATACGACAGGACAGGAATAACCCAAAGACAGCCAACTCTCACCCCACACCATCAGAAAAAGTGTCACGTTTTATGGAGATTCAACTAACCACCACCACACACACACACACACACACACGTCATCTCATGGCCAAGTCCTTCCAAGCCATTCAGGTCAGTAGTCCCTAAGGGAAAAGATTAGTCTAACATGGAACCCCATCTTTTGGCTGGACCCTCGTCACCAGCCTCCTGCCCAGGTTACCTGTCTCTGGTCCTTTATCCAATCATCTTCCACACTCTCCCTGGAAATGTGCTTCTAAATCACAAACCTGGTCAGGTCAGTCTCCTCCTTATATACCCCCAACAGTTCCTGATAGTCTTCAAGGTAGAATAAAGATTCCTCAACCTGGCATGCAAAGCCCTTTAAAATTGGTCTCCACTCAGGCCTGAAACATAGCTAAGCACTCTCTGGTACAGCCATACCAGCTGTTACAACACTGAAATACTACCAGTCCGCCCATGACTGTTTGCCCTACACCAGCCAACCCCTTGCCCACCTGTCTCCTGGCTACAGCCCTGGTGGGAGAGACGCTGCCTCTGATGACGCTGGGCCCTGGCTCCCTAGCAGGCATACATTGGGCTGAGACCCCTGACGTGGCCCAGCATTCCCTCTAGGTGCCCTAGCATGGACATTTTAGGGAACTACAGCTTCTAGAGTATACCACCCTGGTTGTTAAATGCAGTATTTTTAATATTACTCCTGACACCATCAACAGTACTAGATTTTTCACTGTTCCCTTGTTTGCTTATCTGTTGAATGGATTAAAGAACATCTGAAGAAACAAAGCAATGAATGATATGTGACCTAGCATCTGTGATCTTCTCTGCCTCATCATGAAGGAAGGAAGCCCATGGGGTATGTGGATGAACAAAGAAGGTGCCATCCACAGTGACCACAGAGATGGCACTCAGTGCCAGAGATGGGCACTTGGGCAGGGTCTTTCATAGGTGGGTTATACCCACGCCAAGTGATCAGCCATCTGAGTTCGGAAAGTTGACTTTCTCAGGGCACCCCAAACCACCAGCCTTTCAGGGAAAACACATAGTCCAGCTCCTTGGGGACATTGGTGCAAAGTGAGAATGCCAACCTAACTATAAAGGTGACCGGAATGCTACTATCCCTTGTCCACGTGTTTCAGTTGATACCCTTGCAGTTGCAAGAGACAAAAATTCTAACTCAAAATGACTTTAAGCACCAAAGAAATTTTTTGGCTTTCGAGGCTGAAAGTCCCAGAGGGAAGTCCAGCTTCAGGTACTGCTGGATTCAGGGCTCAAATGGTATCACTGGGACTCAGATTCTTCCTTTTTTGGGTTCTGTCTCCTACCACGCTGACTTCCATCTTGGGCTCCACATGGTTGCAAGATTGCTTCCTGCCCTCCAGGACCCCATCATCTCAGCTTCCAGTCAAGCTTGCAAGAGTGAAGATTCTCTTCTGGAAGCCCCAGTAAGCATCTCACTGTATCACTTGGTTCTAATTAGGTCATGTAGCCATCCCCGAATTCACCCCTAGTGGCTAAGGGAGGAACATTATGTTCTGATTGCCTGAAGCCTAGATCACCTAGGGATCTGGGGACGGTTCATCCTTATGCCAAGAGTTGGTAGATGAAAAAAAAGAAGTAGAATATGGGTGCCACCATGCTTGGTGGCAAATCCAGCTGATGCCCACCATATCAGGATACTCGTTTAGAGCATTGAGGAGACCAAAACATTCTTCAGAGACTTGCTTGGTATGTCTGAATAAGGCAAGAGGAATATAAGGAAGCAGGGAGAATTGTTTCCACTGAGATCCAGGAATTGTCCTCACCCCAAAGCAGACCTGTCTCTAGGACAGAGCTGGGGCTGGACTAACACTGCTCTTCTCTGAAGCCCAGTTTCTGCACTGGACCCCTTCCTTCTGCTGGCACATTCTATCTTTGTGCAGATGGGTTAACATCACTGATCCTCTCCCAAAGCTATAGGAGAGTCACCATGCCGAGCCTCACCCATCCCACACAGGTACAGGTGTTCTTGACTTTGATTCATCCACGTTGGTTTATAAATAAAATGCATCGCCCCAGTTCCTTCTACTTGTCTTAGTGCTGTCCTGCCTCCTTCTGTCCAGCAGTGCAGTGAAATCACACGAGGCAGAGACTTCCATGCTTATTTCCTAGGCGGTGGGATGGAAGAAACGAGAGGACAAACAACACACCCAGGTCCACATGGCTAGATGGAGGCAAGCTCCAGGCTCCCATGATGAACCACTGCCCGCACTTGTTACGTAAATGAAGCTGCCTGTGGAGACTGGTAAGCAGGTAACAGTCCACTCTCTCTTCACCTCACCACTGAAATTGAAGACTAGCCCTCATAGCGGAGGCAGAGACACTTTTCTCTTAGCCACTCCAGGCAATTTCCTAACACTTTCTCCTATCCTTGGCCCCTAAGCCAACCCAGAGGCACTGCCCTTGTCATTACAGGCTGGAGGGACAATTCCTCTTGGTTGTGGGGTGGGACGGGGTGGGGGGAAGTAGCTGTGTGACGATCTGTCCCCAAGGACTGACATAGCTCCTATCGAGATGCAGTCAGTGCTTAGATGAGACAGATGGCAAACAACATTTAGACCGACAGGTGCCATTTATTAACATGCTCTAGATCAATGGCTTCCAAAATTAAAACATTCTATATCTGTCACATGTCCCCACCAGGCCCTCTGGCAGGGTAGAGATGCCAGCTCCAGATTGGTGTGAGGATGGGGCTGTGGAGGAGGGGAGACTGTCAGCCTTAGGGGGTGTGACATTTCCCACCAGAGCCACAAGCAAAGATCCCCAAACCACAGAGGCTCCAGAAGCTTCCCAAAAAGTCAGGATTGGGAGACGGAAGTCCAGACACTAGCATTCTATAGCTGGACAGTGGAGAGGCACATTCTCTGAGTTTTCCAGAAGATCAAGCACTGTCCTGGGCAGTAGACATAGACCTGAAACACCCAGGCCTCCCTGCCTCACATGGAGAAAACTAGCCCACAATGGGGAAAGCCTGTTTCCTGCTTTCCGGCATCCTTTGGGATCTGTGGGCATGGCAGATGCTGTGGCTGACCCATCCCATATCCCTCCAGCCCCCCAGGTTCATTGGCAGTTGTGAAGACAGTCCTCAGGCCTCACCCCAAGGGCCCGGTCTCTCATCTCTACCTGGCTGGCTTCTCCAAGCAGCCAGGCACAACCGTGAAGTGCAGGGAGGGTCATGCCAGGGCTGGGGGGTGGCAGAGGGTGGATAAGTGCCCTCCTCCCTGTCCCCCACTGGCACAATTCTGAGGCAAGGGCACATGGTTTTCAGAAGGTCCCCAGGGGAACACCCACAATGGTGACTCGTTCATTAGCATTGGCCTCACTGGCTCTTGGCCCTCGGTACCTAACTTTCCCCACTTCCTCCTCTATGTTTGTACCATCCTGTCTTCCTCCGAGCCTCCCTAGGGTCATAGGGCTTTGTGAGCAGAGGGCACAAAAAGGGCCACAGCAGCCTCTTGGCTCCACCCCGACTGACTACAAATCCCAGAGCGCTGCGGGTCCCTCTCCTCCCCTCACTCTTACCTTTTCCCCCGGGTGACCAGTTGGCAGCCCAGCACAGCTGGGGGGTTGTCTCTAGATCTTTCTGGACCTGGTAGAGCCCCAGCATCTGTGCAGACACAGGCCAAATAATATGGTAGAAGACACAAGGAGGGTGCTTGGCTTCTAGCGACGGCATCAGCTATGGGGCTTTGGGGAAGACACACAGCCTCTCCGAACCTCAGTTTCCCCATCTCTATAATTAGGAAAGTATCCACACCCATCTCAGATGGTTGTGGCCATAATCAAATGCGGAAATAGATGTGAAACTCTACAAACTCTAACTTTTTCCACGGCTGATATTCAGCTAGTACTCAGCAGAACAGCTCTGTTATTTATGGCTGGTGTTTGTACTGATTGGTTGGAGCCTGTGCTATCCCTATTATTAAATATTTCAAACATCACTTCTGACTAACACCCGGCTGCGTGTACATCTTGTAGCTCCCGCTCGGCAGCAGCTGGCCACGCTCCCCGAATAGCAAAACCCTAGCTCGTCCCTAAGGAGGGTCCTGCGCAAGGCCGTGCTCCTCTGAGCTCGCCCCTCACCCGACAGTGCCAAGAAAGAATGTGGTGAATACCAGACATGCAGGCTTCCCCCGGACAGATCGATCCCATTTCAAACATGCAGACACAGAGCACATTCTGCAAATATGCCACAAGGCTGGCTTTGAGACCCAGCCCGTTGCTGAGGAATCCAGTAGTTCATCCAGCTTAATTAAGCATGTTTACAGGGCGACATGCTCTCCTCCACCCATCCACAAAATGGCCCTCGCCAGAACTCGGTTAATTAATCAGAGGGCTGTGTGAGCGGGTGCTCTCTCACTGGTAGAGATAGGTTGATTGAGGTCAGGTCTACATGATTCAAGCCCTGAATAATCCCGGGAGGTTGGGGAGGGCAACCTGGGGACAGGCCAGAGGGTGCTCAGGGTTGGGCCCGGGAGGGATATAGCAACACTCCCACATGTGGCTGAATATTCAAAATGAGGTAGGAAGATAAGCAAAGGCCTTAATTAACATCTGTTTGCATATTCATTGTCAACTGTGAGTTATTTAAACTAAACTCACCCATCACAGAAATCTAGACAGTGACTGGCAGAAAAAATGGTAAGACTTCTTAGCCCTGAGTTTTGCTTTGGAGCAGGGAGGACTGAAACTTTGCCCTGCGTGATACTCATTATCCAAGGTAGAGTCCAGCTTAATTAAACTCACCAGTGAGTATAAGCACCCCTCCCCTACCCCAGTCCTGGTACGGGGGTGAGTGTTAGAGCCAAGAACCACGCTTCATCTCACACCAGAACCCACGCCCTTTCCCCTGAGCCACTGCCTCGTCCTGGCTTGGATGGTCCAGAACCCATTAATCTGTGTCTCATGGGGTGCAGGGAACTCTGGTTGAATGTGCCCATTCTGGGTGGATCAAAGAATTTGGCCAACACGTCGGGAGATCACTGCTGGAGCAGCTCAGACCCAGAGCGACAGGCTACAGCAGGGAATCACAAGGGTCCCGGAGTCCTGGGGACAGAGCCCAGTTTCTGGGGAAGCCGCACAGGGACAGAATCTAGCCACGTCGGCTGGAGTTCAGGGTAGAGTACTATAGCTGGCTGGATGACCAGGGTGGGCCCTAAATCCAACGACCAGTGTCCTCAGAAGAGAAGGGGAGCTGAGACCCACAGAGAAGGCAATGTGATGGCAGAGACAGAGATTGAAGCAGTGTTGTCACAAGCCACGGGACACCAAGGACTGCCGGCAGCCACCAGAAGCGAGGACAGAGACATCTTTCTCCCTTAGAGCCTCCAGAAGGAACCAACCCTGCCAACATCTTGATTTTGGACTTCAGGCCTCCAGGGCTGTCAGAGAATTATTTCTGTTGTCTTACGCCAGCCAGTTTGTGGTAATTTGTTACAGCCCCCCGGAGCAAACTACCACCACCTCCATTCCTGCTAAGACTTAGGGACAAACCAGGAAACGCCAGCCATCCAGAGACCACAGGCTGAGGCTGGTCCTGGGCCTGAGAAGAAGAGCCAGAGTCTCTCCCCAGGATGCACATGCTGACCCTAGAAGCCCCAAAACTCCTCCCTCGATGGGAGGGACTGGCTGAGGCTTCATGCCCTCCTGATCCCCATGCAAGTGCCTTTGAAGTCTTGATGATGCCTGTCAGAATGGCTAACATCAACAACACAAGAAACAAGGTGTTGGCAAGAATGTGGAGAAAGGGGAACCCTCGTGCACTGTTGGTGGGAATGCAAACTGGTGCAGCCACTCTGGAAAACAGTGTGGAGGTTCCTCAAAAAGTTAAAAATAGAGCTACCCTATGACCCAGCAATTGCACTACTAGGTATTTACTCAAAGAATACAAAAATATTTAAAGGGATACATGCACCCTGATGTTTATAGCAGCATTATTTACAATCGCCAAATTATGGAAAGAGCCCAAATGCCCATCAACTGACGAATGGATAAAGAAGATGTGATATATATATATTTATATAATAGAACATTACTCGGCCATAAGAAAGAATGAAATCTTGCCACTTGCAATAATGTGGATGGAAGTAGTATTATGCTAAGTGAAATAAGTCAGTCAGAGAAAGACAAATACCATATGATTTCACTCATATGTGGAATTTTTTTAAAGATTTATTTGAGAGAGAAAAGAGCAACAGGGGGAGGGGCAGAAGGGGAGGGAGAGGGACAAGAAGAGTAGCAAAGAGAGCAGAGCCCGATGCAGGGCTCAATCCCAGGACCCTGAGATCACAACCCAGCCAGAACCAAGAGCCAGAAACTCAACCGACTGTGTCACCCAGGCACCCCATTCATAATGTGGAATTTAAGAAACAAAGCAAACAAGCAAAGGCGGGGAAAGGACAGAGAGAGGCAAAGGAAGAAACAGACTTTTAACTACAGAGAACAGAGGGTCACCAGAGGGGAGGTGGGTGGGGGATGGGTCAAACAGGTGATGGGGACAAAGGAGGGCGCTTGTCCTGATGAGCACCAAGTGATGTACATAAGTGATGAATCACTAAATTGTACATCTGAAACTAATATTACACTGTATGGTAACGTAACTGCCTGGAATTTAAACGAAGACTTTTTTTAAAAGTTCCTGCTGATGAAGTGGTTTGGTTTCTGCCACTAAGCAGGGCTGGGATAGGAGCAGGCCCAGGGCCTAAAGTCTAGCAGTTCCGAAGATTTATGTGGTGCCCTGTGGCGGGAAGTATGGAGATGTACTCATCTGACCCCATCTTTATGAATTGACTATCCTTTTGAAAGGATGGGGGTAGGGGCTGGCTAGCTACCACCCCACTGTCTCCAGGTTGGGTTCAGCTTCTCTGATACAGAGCGCAAGGGTCCCCTTCTTTTTCTCCTCTCCACACTACTCCTGCTGTGCGCCAATGCACAGGAGGGAAGGAGAGCCTGTCCCTGGCCCTGAGGGGCCCTGGCTGAGGGGCCTAGTTCAGAGGCCAGGACTGAGCATAGACAGGAACTCCTCCTGATAGCATCTTGGAGCCTGAAAAGCAGAGAACCTGGTACTTATGAGTCCCAGAGAAACTGAGATCCAGATACCTGGGAGACAAAGCATAGCCACCAAGTCCAAAGTCTCAAGCTACAGAATCAAAATCTGGGTGTGGAGCCAAGGATTCAGAATGGGGCAAAATGGAGTTTGGAGAGAAAGCAGGCCACGGATGAACAAGGAGAGTCCAGGGCACCTGCTGTCATGCTGGGGGGCTGTGGCTCCCTTCCGAGAGATGGTGGGACCTCAGTGCCTAACCGGGCGTGAGGGGAGGCTGGTTTAAAGGGCCTGAGGTAACCTGACATCAACCAGGGAGCCCCATGCTCAGCTAGAAAGGTCAGGCCTTCCACACTGGGATTCAGTTGACAGAGGGTCAAATGCTCCCCTCCAAAACCTCCAAGCAAGCCTTCAAGGTCCCAATGGGAGCACCATCTTATCTTCAAGCTCAGGCCTGGGAAAGGGAGGAGAAGGTAGAGTGTGACAGAATGAGTAGCAGTAAACACTCCAGAGGCTTCTTTGGAGTGCAAACCCCATGGGCTCCGAGTGGAGGCCCTGCCCAGGACAGTGATGCTCCAAGGCATCTGTTGCAGGCCCTGGACAATGCAGCAAAAGCATCAGACATCGGGAAAAGTTTTCCCAAAGAACTTGGATTTGGGTTGGTTCTGGCTCTCCCTGCCCTGAGTTACCTCTGCAGAAGCTTCTAACTTAGTTCTGGGCCCTGGAGCCCCCCCCCCCCCGGCAAAACCCCTCGGCAAAAGTAGGGGGCCAAACCCCTCTGACCGCAGGCTCATCGTCTTCGATTGAGGAAAAACAAACAAACCAGAGCAGGCCTTCCTCAGGACAAGAGGACGTACGGGTCAAGAGTTGGCCCAGAGCCCAAATTGAGCACCAGAGATGACAGAGACTGCCAGCCGGCTGCTTGAGCGGATTCTGACTTTTCTGTGACCCTTTGAGGACATCCTCACGGACCACATGGGGAAGCAACCGAATGCTTTTTCCCCAGGGAGCTGGCTCACCCTGGAGCCTCATTAGAGTTTCAAATGCAAATTTAGGTAGAGCTGCAAACATATATACATTAGTTACAGAATCACATTAATATGCAGAAAAGGTCTGATGCAAATTGGATAGTGACATTTGGAAACTCTTTGATAAATGGCTGTGCAGAATTTAAGATTCCATTCGGAAGTTTGATGTCAAATAGGTGACATGTGGGTTTCCAAGGAGGGCTCCTGCTTTCCAGGCTCGGCCCACACAACAGCTCAGAGACTGCTCTCGAAATCACATCGACATGCAGGGGTGACTTCCGCCCATCAAAACGGTTCATTCTTTCCCCCTCCACATTCTATCATCCCTAGCTGGCCAGGCTGGCGGAAAACAGACCCTCACACCGGTGTGCTGGAGGGACAGGAGACGGTACTCCTTTCCACAGGGCAACTGGGCAGAAGGTGTCAAAAGCCTTGAAATTCTCCAAGGTTCCTGAGTAAGATTTTCACTTCCCATTTCACTTTACACACTCACCCCACTCCCCCAACCCCCGTTTAGTTTAAAAAAAACAATAACAACAACAACATTAAAGACTTTTTATTTCAGGGGAAGGAGAAAATACAATAATAAATAAAATGAAATAAAACTCCAACTACTTCTGTCTTCCAGCTGGCAAAGTCATCTCAACAGTCGTTGGCTGTTGGATTTAGAAACTTCCTGGCCTCCTGGCTGGGAAAGGAAAGGTGTTGAGCTAGTCCATATGTGAGAGATGGAGACAAAAAAGCAACTCAAGTACCTAGCAAAATGAAGTAACAGAAACTTGAGAGTGGTCCCTTGGCAACTCAAGTAAGGAGTCTGGGAAACTGAGACAACCAAGAAGAGAGGAGACTGGAGAAGCGTTTGGGGGGAGAGAGAGCCAAGCGATCTGCTGGCAGGACCTTGGACCAGGCAGAGAGAGGTAGTGAAGAGTCCTCAAGGGAGGAATAATGACATCTAATCTAACTTTTCCATCTCAAAACCCCATTTGATCCAAACCCTTGCACACAGGTCATGATACAAGAGACTTGGGTTCACTGTCCTGTGGGAAATGGAGGAGTGGGAGCAAGCCAGCTCGTGGTTTGGTTCATGGGAACCAAACACCTGGAACGGCAAACTGGAGTGGTGGAAGGTAGTGAGGGGTATGGCAGCGACCGGAGCAGGAGTGTAGAAGCAGACGCTGCTGGAGGACTTGAGCTCTGTGCTCCATCCACCCCCCTCCCGCATTCCCCAGGGGCCTCAGAAACATTAGCCAGGAGGTGCCAAGAGGTAGAAAAACCACATCAAAATGTTATCGGTGATTATCTCCGGATGCTGGGATAATGCTTTTGGGGTTGAAATTTCTTCTTTGCTTCACGTATATTCAATTTTTTTAAACAAGTATGTACTGTGAACTTTTTAAAAGTAAAACTAAAAAAAAGAAAGAAGAAACCAATTTGCCAACCTGCCTGCAGCAAGACTTAGCATGACTCCAAACCACAGGAAACACACAGCCCTGGGAGCCTGACTCCTCTCTGAAACCTGCACAGGACATTTATTCAAGGCACTTGTTAGGCCAGCTCATGGGTAGAGCCCCTTTTGTTCTCAGGCTCTGTCAACAGGGCTTCCAGAACCTCTAAGAACTCTCATGCAAGAAGGCAGCCAAGGCAGAGTCATTATAAAAAGGATCATTGTTACACTCATGTTTTCTAGATCTAGGGTTCAAATGTCCTAAAGAAGATGTAGAAAGTGGATCTTTCTAGAGATGGAAGTAGTCATGCCTCCCAGCTACCCACCTGACTCCTGCTTTTATCCTTTCAGAAAATTCAAAGAGCCAAGGTTTCCGAGTTCCAGCCATGGCTGCACTCATTCACGACGACAACCCCATTCTATGCTCCATGCTCTCTGTGGCCTCATGAATCTTCACAGAGGGCTGCTTTCCTGGTGATGTCTCCCATATTAATTTAAGTCTTTTCAAGACATACTTGCTAACTAAAATGTGAAACCGTTTTTATTCCTTTAATTAAGATACAAGATGGGCAGCATAATTTAATTCGGTCCATTGAAAATATCAGTATTATTAGCTCCGTAACTTGCTTCCATTAGAGATGACTATGTTAAGCATTTCTTTACTCCTGCACTCGCTGGTGCTTTGGCATGCACACTGCCTTGGTCCTGGAACTCTTGTGGGAATTTGGCAGCTGTGCCCCTTTTCAAAGAGCTGCAGAGACGCCAGAGCTGCCTCGTACAGTGGCTTTAGGACCCTGTCTTTGATTGGGTTCCCCCAGAAGCAGACTCTGGGAAGGATCGGAGTCCCAGCAATTTGTACAGGAATTACTTTTAGGGGCATGAGGGGTGAGACGGAAGCAGGAAGAGCATTGACTCAGGTGAGCAAATGAGCAGGTGACTGATGCAGGGAATGGAGGGAAATCTCACAGGGGACATTGATAGTGGAGACTATGCCTCTGAGCTGTCCCATCCGAGGGACAAGAAAGCTGGGTGTCTATCCTCCAACTCCCCTCCATAATTGGCTAAGGGCTGCTTCAAGGCGGGGGCCACTCCGCAGTAGGTCCAGCCTCCCGGTCCGGCAGAGAACTGCAGACGGCGCAGAGGGAGGCGTCAGTGTCAGGTGGTGAACCCTAAGAGGAGATGGGCAGGGCGTCGGTGGCATCTGTGACACCCCCAGAGCCCCGTCCCTTGCCATTGCACAGGCTAGGCAGAAAGAGGCCAGAAGGCAGGCAGGGAGAGTGTCAGTCACTGACTTACTGACCAGTTCTTTCCCTGGTCTCAGAGATAAAATCATGGACGGTGGCTGCAGTCCTCCCTTGGAAGTCTCTAGAAAAGGCTCAGAGCAGAAGGGTTACTCTCCGACCCAAAGTCAGAGACAAATGTGGGCAAACAGAAAACACACGCAGATCTGTATTTTAGATGTGGGGAAACGGGAAAAGCACAGCCCAGGGCCCAGAGATGGGAGTGAGGGTACAGCCCTAAGGGTACAGTCCTTCCTCCCTTCCTTCCTCCCTCCCTCCCTCCCTTCCTCCCTTCCGAGAAGACTGTGGCCTTACCGGCTGAGCAGGCTACTTGCGAGGGACGAAGCGGGAGGAGTGGGCGGCCCCAATGCCCGGCGGCGGCTTCACAGTCCTGCAGGGGATGGAGAACTCACCCAGGTGTGGCCAATCACTTCAGGCTCCATCTGCACCCGATTGGAGGTCCTGCTGTGGCCGACGCGCCTGCCACGTGGCCCACGGCCCAGCAGGTGCAGGTGCCCTTGACCCCTGGGCTTCTCCACCCGCCGCGCCTCCCGGGCTCGCGCAGGCGCCTCAGCCACTGGGCCACTTCCTCCACAGTTCCGCGCGCAGATGTCCGCTGAGGTTGCATCAGCAACTCGTAGGCAGCAGCCGGTCGAGGTCCCCGCAGCTGCCATAGGTGAACCTGCGGAAGGTCCGCTTCTTCCGCGCCTCTGCTCCCGCCATCTGGTCGTTTCTCTGGAAAGTCTAAGGTCGGCTCAGTTAGTTCAGCCCCAAGGGCCCCCTTCTCCGCGGGCACTGGAGCCCTGACCAGGGGCCGCCTCGTGGGAGCTGGCTGGGGGATCAGTTTCCTCCCGCTGAAGACCGAGGGGACAGCTTCCAGTTTGATCCTGTCCGAAGGAGAACTGCAGCTGGACAATAGGAAGTAAACGTACTGTCTAAGACGGAGTCTGAGAAGTCACCGGTCGATCAGAAATGATACGGGACAGTCCGCTGAAAGGATTTTGCAGGTAAGACCTTGCCTCCTGGGCTGGGTGGAAAACGGAGGGTGATGGGAATCGGAGAAGCGGACTTGAGGCAGGAGGATGGGACTGGAGAAGCCTGTGTCCCTGAGCTCTAAGCACATCAGCCAGGTAGGAGGAGCTGGATTGCAGCCCAGACCAGAGGGTGTCTGCGGAGATGCACAGTAGTAGAGGTCCTGTGTCCCAGGAAGTGCACTGGGAGAGAAAGAGCCTGGCAGCGGGAGCCAGGC